>NC_142375.1:947500-1222500 GCF_059441005.1 Hippichthys cyanospilos
AGTAATGGTTGAATGACGGCCGTCTTAAAAGCTTCAGGTACAATGCCAGAGAAGAGTGACAGGTTGATAATATTCAGGACAGATGACCCTAAGACCGGGAATAAATCTTTAACGAGTTTGCCTGGAAGCGGGTCGAGCATGCAGGACGTCGGCTTTGCTGCTTTAACCAGGTGTGTAAGACACTCCAGGGATACTAAATCAAACTGGGACAGGGTAACCAGACTTTCTTGAACCTGATTGTCCGAACTAGCATCAACAATCACAGTCGAGGGGTCGTGGTTTATATTCCAAAAAATACGGTATATACCAAAGGTGGGCATCTTAAATATTTTTGCTTGTCTGACGGCAAAAGTCAAAGTGTCCTACCCTCCTTTCGTCAGTGTCGTTCCACCAGTCGTTGCATTATGACTATAATTATCCAAGAAGATTATTCATTCCATTTGCAGCTGAATTAACCTTTGTTAACCTTAACCTTTAACCTGAATTAAAATGCTGTTGGAGCTGGCTTCTATAATGCTTTCAACTCATCTCCAGTCAATTCCCTGGAGAATCCTGTACAAATGTCCTCAGGAGTTTCCTCTTCCCAGTGGATCTTTTCAGAATTCTCTTTTCCAGTATTACCAGAAAAATAAAACGAAATATCTATATATTAAAATGATGGTTAAAAAAGAATGATGGGAGAAAAAGATGAACAATATCGCAATTACTCAAAAAACGCAGCAAAAATATGGTAAAATCACAGAGGGGAAGAAAAAAAAAACACTTCAATGCTGTAAAACACCAAGATATTATTTACATTGAAAACACCCCTTACACTCCAAAGACCCAGCAAATAAAACAATGATACACCGCCAAACTATCCACATTGTATGGTATCGATGGAAAGCACAGTTTGTTGTTGGCACATTTGTGTCTGTGAACATTTTGCCACATGTTGTATCTGTAATATAAAATATTTGTGTGTATTGGGTGTTTGTGTGTGCGTTTGTCAGTCTTTGAACCAGGTGGTGCTCTGGGATAAGATTGTCCTCCGAGGCGAAAACAACAAACTGAACCTCAGAGAGACAAAATCCAAATACTTATTCTTTGATGATGGAAATGGTCTCAGGTAAGGCATATATGTGACTGGTGATTGAAAAAGGCTGATCTTGAAATTTTTGATGGAACCTACAATATATAATGACTAGTCTTGCAAAAATTACTATGATTAAATTTAACATGCACTGTATGTATTGCATTTATATGCAATTGTACGCTATTTGTATGCGTGCCTACCTATGTACAGTTTGTATCTATACAAACGGACAAAATCGTGGGAACATTTCTTTTAATGAAATTAAGGTTTTCCTCATCCAAGAACACCTGGAAAATGATCGACCAGTTTTATATTCATGGGAATCACCTTGGATATGAGAAAAGTATTCAAATGATTTTGAGTTGTCTTGGAAAAAGTATTTTTCCTCCCTCTGCTTTTCTTTGCCTTGTTGGTCAATGTAAACGTGTTAAATCAGACATGAAAACAGACAAAAATGATTGATGGATGAACCTGACTGTAGAGGATCATGATACTAGGCGTCATGCCTTCTGTGAAGGTCAAGGGACATGCCCCTCCAGAGGTCACATGTTCTGATGTTATGTCCATAAGTCAAAATCAAATGAGGAGTACCGTATTTCTCAGAGTATAAGTCGAGTTTTTTTTTTCCCTCTTATTTTCAACCCGCATTTTCGGAGGTTCAACTTATAGCCGAATAACTCAAAACAGACCCATTTGAATGTTTTAGAAAAGGTAAAAATTTCCTTAGCATTTGTTCAACGGGCTCAACTAAGTAATTGGAATCACAAAATCGGTAATATATTATTTTCTGCCACAAGGTGATTCTCGCACTGTGATGGAATATATGTTTGTTGATGTCTGTAGGAAATGACTTTCATTCAACATGTGAAGTCATGACAAGATGAAATCATCTGGGTCAAACTACATCAGCATTTACTGTTACGATAAATTATCGTAATGAGCACTGCTGTATAGGCCACGGCCATGATCAAAACATTGTATTATTTGGTGGAGGAAATTAGGCGTGTCTGAAGGCCTGTCAGAAAAAAAAAAATCTGTGGTATTACTTCGCCAGGCTCGACAAAGTACATATAAAATAATATGTAATTGTTTTTTGTTTTTTTTTTGCTGCCACCAGGTGGCGCCTGCACAACAATGGAAAAAAGTGGTTTAGCATTGTACTCCCATGAAATGAAATTTAAAGAAGATCATCTTGGTCCAAGTACATTAAGTTTTACCGGTCTGGCCAGACATAGGATTTTGAGGTGGAGTAATGTCCACACCAAAATTTGAAAAGTCATAAAACTTGAGATACTTCATGTTACCTATCTCAACATTCTCCTGACTAATTTTCAGTGAATTTACTGAAACCGGCACAGCACAGAACATGAAAGTGTAAAAATTAACTTTTTTGTCTGCCACCAGGTGTCGCTATTGGTAATTTGGAAATGTGTCATGTAGAAGATTTAGACCATGAGTCTAAATGATACTTTCAATTTTTAAATATTTCAAAGCTTGTTCAGCTGAGTTAGAAAGGTTTTTATCACTGTGAGCAAAGAAAACATTGACTTCATGTTTTGAAAGCACACCTCCATATATTTCATGGGATCGTGACTATTTGTGGACCAGTTGTGCCTCTAAGTCTGATAATGATCTAGGCCAAAATGAGAATGTTCATGGGGTAAACAGCATGCTGCCAGTAGCAGGCAGAAAAATGCATTAGCAAAATCAATCACAGTGAACCATTGCATTGTCGGGTTCAACCCGCTCAAACAGCGATGTTTGATAGCGGCACAAGAATGCAAGGGGTTTTCAGTAATTTTGTTAATTTTCCGAAGGTCATATGCCATATGGTAATTTACACAATCCACTTTAAAAACTGGGAGAATGGGACTGTTGAAGGAGTCATCCGATAACTCAAAGACTCCGACCTCCCACAGTCCCTAAAGAGTGTTAGTAATGCGACCTGCCGACTTAGGTTTGCATGTGTATTGGAGCGCGCCAAAATTATGATGTGTCACTTTGAATGGTACCGGAAGAACGGGGTGGCAAAAACTTATGTCAGCGGGGCCCCCGGACCACAACGAGTCCAGCAACTTGTCTAAAAGCGGAGCGGCGTCCTCGTGGTCCGCGAGCTCCCTGCCGTGAAATCGAGAGCGTGTGACATGCTCCAGCAACCCGGGATCCACCGCGCCAACCTGAATACAAAAACATTCAGTGCTCTGGGAATACATTACCAAGGAAATTTCACCATGTGTCCAATCTCTGGCCAATTGGCATTACCACACCATGGGTCCCAGTTCACGTGCTTCCCAGCCTGCTCCTACAGCAAGTGTTATGTGTGATGTGGGCTTGACTCTCATGAACCATTGAGATTGCTTGTCTGTCAGTGATGTGTATGTCGCAATGCCTTGTCTCCCCACAAAAATTTGGTGACTAGTCAAGTTTCACTCATCACCTTTGATTGTTTGAAATGCTTCCTAATAATTAAATCATTGTTGCAGGCATACAACAGTATGAGATAGAGAGGTTTGGCTGAGGCAGGAGGAGAACAAGTCGATTCAGGGTTTCCACCGCAGGAAAGTCAAGTAGACACTCCCTCCCTTCTTTAGTTCATGTCATGGTCCTGGCCATCTGTGGGCTGGGGTGACAAGTGAAGAACATGCTTCTCTGGACGTGATCCGTCAGTCCTTCTGAGCTGCGGTAGATGGCTGCTTGTGTCTTTGTTCATAGGCCTTGCCACATGCGATGATAGGTGTTTGATTTTCAGTCAACACCAAGCGGTAGGTGAGAGTTTGTCCAGCAATTGAAGTACTTTTGTGGTGTGGAGACATGAAGAGTTGTGGGAATATCAACAAACATCAACGTCATCTGCATAGAGGTGGCTGATGACCGCCTGCTGGTGTGGCTTGCTCAGTTGTTGCTGTTGCCAGGGTGCAGGGCCACGCTGCCCAAGTCCTTGCCTTGTGGAGGTTGTCTTCCTCTGTCTTTCCTCTGGGGATGAAGGCCCTGGTGTTGGCTTTGTTCTGGCCAAGGAAACGTGCACTGTCTTCACCAATGGTCCATACCGTCACACCTGAAGCAGCCTTGATTTGGAGCTTGGCGAGAGCCGCCTTGACCTCCGTTGGTGTTCCCCCTTCCACGACACGCCCCTCTGCCTCTCGCCCTCAACCATCCACATCCGTTGATCTGCCACGCCCTTTTTGGACTTTGTGTCCTTTGCTTTTTTCCGCGCTTGTGCTAATTGAAGTCGCAGAAGCCGGAATGCAGGTGTGTGTGTGTGCATGCACATGCATGTGTGTGTGTGCGTGTGTGCGTGCGTGGGGGGTCTGTTTGCGTGGGGATGGTGTCTTCAAAAGTCTTTGTTCTGCCGACCATTCTTTGAAGCGGGAGGAAGTCCGAGCACCATAAACCCTGACTGATATCTTTTCTTGAAGGCCACACCTAGCCTTTTGCCCATGGTGGAATGTTGGTCGGGGGATGTCATCTGTTCCTTGACTGACTTGTCTTTATTTCTCCTGGGCCAAGACTATATCTGCTTTATACTGACATTAAGTTGTCTCAATCTTTGTTAGAATAACACAGTTCCATGTACACACTATTTTATTGATATATTGAATTTGAAACATATGAATTTCCTTCAATATGCATAAAAAATTTCGTACCTCTAGGTCAAACGGGTCGGAACGGGCTGCTAGTTTACGATCATCTGGGTTCAATTACAGCAACTTTCGCTGATTTGGGAAAACTCTGAATTTGAGATGGCGTACAGGACCACCCCCTTCTTCACAAAGTAGTAAAATTTGGAAACCCTTTTCCTCAGCATGGGTCAACAGCATGAGAGAAGGCGGCAGCAGTGGAAGACTTACAAAAGGCCATAAAAATTGCAAATTCAAAAATCTGTAACTTTTTCTGTACATCCAAGCGTATGGCTGTATTCGATTGGTTTTTAGGTCTTAGGGTCCTGCATATGCATTCAAATTTTGGTAGCTGTATACCGAACCAACTGGGTTGGATGCAATCCTTCAACTATAATGACATTTTTTCCTCCCACTCGGTGGCGCCCCCGTTACGACAAAAAAACTGGTTAGTAGATGTGTTTTACATTGGACTCCAATCCACTATATCAAATTTAGAAAAGATAATACCATCTGGGTCCAACTACAGAAACTTTTTCAGATTGGCGAGACATCCGAATTTGAGAGTCCGTTCTGGCTTTGCCCATAGGCGAAAAGTTGTAAAATTGGAGAACCTTCATGTTCCATGCCTCAACGCTATTCTGGCCAATATTCATTTAAATTGCTCAAACAGGATTAGCACAGTGCAAAAATTGAAATATTAAGGATTTTGTCACTGGTGGCAAAGGACATTTGAAACAAATATTTAGAAGCTCCGCCCTCATCATATATGTTAGCCGAGTTTGATGAAATTTTGCACAGTTGTGCCACTATGTCAGATGTTGGACCATGCCCAATGTGGTTGATCGGGTCAAGGGTTTTGTTACTGAAAAATGTACAAAAACAGGCCAAATGGCACATTCCTCAGTTGATAACTCTGGTTCTGTACATTCTAACACATGGCGCTCCATCATGTTTTTATTGGTTTTGAAGTATTACATATGCATAAAAAAATTCATAGTTCTAGGTCAAACGGGTCCGAACAGGCTGCTAGTTTTAGGATCATCTGGGTTCAATTACAGCAACTTTTGCCGATTTGGAAAAACTCAGAATTTGAGGTGGCATACAGACCACCCCCTTCACAAATTAGTAAAATTTGGAAACCCTTTTCCTCCAAGTCTCGATGCTGTTCGGACAAATGTTCAGTTCATTTCCTCTTACGGGCTTAGCACTATACATGAACATTTAAAAAGTGAAATTGTTTTCTGTAACTAGGTGGTGCTACAGTTAATTTGAAAAATAACCATGCAGATATTTCAAAGCTATGACAAGTAAATTTTCTGTAAAGTGTCAGATTTTTTTTAAGCTTGCACATTGGCGTTATTAGGGTTTTTATTGTTCATGGTGAGGGAAATGTGACTTTGAAACATGTAATTGGAAGCCCCGCCCCCATCATATATGTTAGCCGATCTTCACGAAATGTCAGACAATGTGGTATGCCAAATGTAAAGTTGATCTATACAATTTTTCTAGGTCTTGAGGTCCTACATATGCATTTTGAACCGTTTAAGAGAAAATGGCACTAGTTTGAGACCAGCTAATGTCTAACTACTGGGCAAAACAGCACATTAAAAAAAATTCATAGCATTTTTTCTGTACATCCTAGCACATAACTCTTATTGACTTTTTTGTAGGTCTTACAGTCCTTCATTTGCCTAAAAAGTTTCATAGCTGTAGGTCAAACCAAACAGGATTGACTGTAATCTTTTGACTAATGACATTTTTTGCAGCCACTAGGTGGCGCTAGCTTTAAACGTTAATACATGTTTGTCGATGTCTTCAAGTATAGATTTACATCCAATGTGTGAAATTGTGAGAAGATCAGGTCATCTGGGTCAAATTACAGCAGCTTTTACTGGTCCGATATAGCTTCGGAATGAAAATGGACGTAGAGGCCACGCCCATTATTGAAACTTCGTAAAATTTGGTGGTCAGCAGGGCTGTCTAGAGGCTTGTCAGACTTAATTTCAGCGATATTACTTCAAAGGGCTCAGCTAAACACACAAAAATGTTTCAAAAATGCTATATTTTTGGCTGCCACTAGGTGGCACTCGTACTATGACAAAAAATACGTTGATAGGTGTATTCCGCATTGGAAACCCATCAAATATATGAAGTTTATAAACGATAAGACCATCTGGGTCCAAATACAGCAACTTTGTTCGGTTTGGCGAGACATCAGATTGACATTTTTGTTTGCCACTAGGTGGCCTTATTAGCAATTGAAGATTTTTTAAACACATGTGTTAAGGGCTTGAGTGCTCATGTGTCTATGAAGTTTCAGATTTTTCCAAGCTTGTAAAGCTGAGTTATAAAGGTTTGTGTCACATCTGGCAAAGTAATCATCAAAGGCCTAATATGAAGCCCCGCCCCCAACATATTTGATGGCGGATCTTAAAATTGAAACAATTGTGCCTCCTAGTCTGATGAAACACCACAGCAAATTTGAGGTCGATTAACTAAAGCGTTTTGGAGAAAAAAGGAGCAGTTCGGGACCTGCAAACGAGCAAAAACGGGCCAAAATTGCACATTCAAAAATTCATAACTCTTTTTCTGTACATCTGAGCATATGGCTCGTGCTGACTTTTTCGTAGGGCTCGAGGGCATTTTTACATTTTTATCAACCACTAGGCGGCGCTAATAGCTGTTTCAATTTTTTTTTCAAAGGTGTTAAAGCCATAAGTTTCCATGTGTCTATGAAGTTTTAGATTTTTTTAAGCTTGTACATCAGAGTTAAGGTTTTTGTCACTCTTGGCGAAGGAAAAATTGAACACATAATTTGAAGCCCCGCCCCTATCATATATGTCAGTGGATCTTCACCAAAGTTGCCCAATTATGCCCCTATGTCTGATATTTCACCACAGCAAATTTCAAGGTGATTGGGTAAAGTGTTTAGGAGAAACAAGGAGCAGCTTGGGACCTGCAAACATGCAAAAATGGGTCAAAAATGCACATTCAAAAATTCATAACTCATTTTCTGTACATCTGAGCACATGGCTCGCGCTGACTTTTTTCTAGGTCTCTAGGATCCTACATATGCCTAAAATTTTTCGTAGCTCAAACGGGCCGGGACCAGGTGTCCTTTTTTGACCTTAGGTGGCGCTGCAGAGCCATTTTTTTTGCATTCTTTTAGGAAACACTAAAATATCAAATTTTTCACCAGGCTCGACAACTGTGCAAAATTTGCTGACTTTTCGTGCATGTTTAGGCCCTCAAAAAAAGGAATAGTTCTGCACAGTAAATAATAATAATAACTAGAGCTGCAAGCAGCTATAAAGGGCCCCCGCAGACCTGTGCACGTTGGGGTATGAACAGGTCGGGGTATGAACAAGTAGGAGTATGAATGATGAACAATTAGTTGATGACTTCAGTGCAAGACTTATCAAATATGTAAAATTTAGAGAAGGTGGGATAGTGTGGGTTGAGTTACTGCAGAATTTATTTGTTACAGTAGTGTGACGTTACGCTGCTGAATTAGCCACGGCCATCATCAAACATCATACTATATGTTGGAGGGCAATAGGTGTGGCCAATGGTTTTTCTGACAACATTTAAGAAAAATCACTTCAAGGGGTTCAGCAGAGTACATAAGAATGTTAAGGAATTGCTATATATTTTGCTGCCACTAGGTGGCGCTCACACTACGATGAAAATAGGCTTGTAGGTGTGTTTCACATTGGACTCCCATCCCATATACGAAGTTTTAAAAATATCAGATCGTCTAGGTCCAATTACAGCAATTTTTACCGTTTTGGAGAGGCATCGGACTGAGTTGACATAGAGGCCAAGCCTTCGATTGAAAAGTCATAAAAGTTAAGAACCGTCATGTTCCAATGTCTCAAAGCTTTTCTGACCATTTTTGAGTTCATTTAGTCAAACAGTCATTGCACAGTACATGAAAGTGTAAAAAATTAGATTTTTGTCCGCCACTAAGTGGCGCTGTAAATGATTTGGAAGTTTATCATATAGCTGTTTATTATTAGTGCATGACTTTTAAAGTCCCTGTAAAGTTTCAGATGGTTTGAAGCTGTTACAGCTGACTTATTAAGGTTTTTGTCGCTCTTGGCGAGGGAAATATTAAAAATAATTTGAAGCTCCACCCACATCTTATATTTTATGAGATCTTCACTATATTTGGACTATGTGTGTCCCTAAGGCTAAATGTGATCCATTCCAAACTTGAAGGTAATGGGGTGAACCGTTTAAGAGAAAAAGGCACTAGTTTAAGACTAGCTAATGTCTAAGTACGGGACAAAATAGCACATTAAAAAAATTCATAATTTTTTTTGTACATCCTAGCACATAACTCATTGACTTTTTTGTAGGTCTTACAGTCCTTCATTTGCCTAAAAAGTTTCATAGCTGTAGGTCAAACCAAACAGGATTGACTGTAATCTTTTGACTAATTACATTTTTTGCAGCCACTAGGTGACACTAGCTTTAAACGTTAATACATGTTTGTCGATGTCTTCAAGTATAGATTTACATCCAATGTGTGAAATTGTGAGAAGATCAGGTCATCTGGGTCAAATTACAGCAGCTTTTACTGGTCCGATAAAGCTTCGGAATGAAAATGGACGTAGAGGCCACGCCCATTATTGAAACTTCGTAAAATTTGGTGGTCAGCAGGGCTGTCTATAGGCTTGTCAGACTTAATTTCAGCGATATTACTTTAAAGGGCTCAGCTAAACACATATAAACGTTTAAAAAATGCTGTTTTTGGCTGCCACTAGTTGGTACTCGTAGTACGATAAAAATATGTTGATAGGTGTGTTCCGCATTGTAAACCCATCAAATATATGAAGTTTAGAAAAGATAAGACCATCTGGGTCCAAATACAGCAACATTGTTTGTTTTGGCGAGACATGAGAATGACTTTTTTTTTTGCCACTAGGTAGCCCTATAAGTAATGCAAAAATGTATTCAACAGATGTGTTAAGGGCATAAGTCTTCATAGTAAGGTTTTTGTCACGTGTGGAGAAGTAAACAAACACATATTTTGAAGCGCTGCCCACTTCATATTTCTTGGCGGATCATCACGAAATTTTGATCAATTGTGCCTCCAAGAGGGCGGCTGTGAATAGCATGTCCGCCTCACAGTTCAGAGGTTCTGGTTCAAATCCACCTGGCTCCGGCCTTCCTGTGTGGAGTTTGCATGTTCTCCCCGAGCTCGCGTGGGTTCTCTCCGGGCACTCCGGCTTCCTCCACTCCCCAAAAACATGCATGGCAGGTGAATTGGACATACTAAATTGTCCTTGGGTGTGATTGGGCGCGTGTTTGGTCGTTCGTCTCTGTGTGTCCTGCGATTGGCTGGCAACCAGTTCAGGGTGTCCCCCGCCTACTGCCGGTAGCCCGCTGAGATAGGCGCCAGCAAGCCTGCGACCCCTATGGAGACAAGCGGCTATAGATAATGGAGTGTGCCTCCAAGACAGATAACACACAACAGCAAATTTGAAGTTGATTTGGTCAAGCGTTTAGGAGAATAAAGGAGCAGTTCGGGACCTGCAAATGAGCAAAAATGGGCCCAAAGTGCACATTCAAAACTTCATAACTCTTTTTCTGAGCACATGGCTCAGGCTGACTTTTTTGTAGAGCTTGAGGTCATTTTCGTAGCTTTAGGTCAAACGGGCTGGGACTAGGCGGCTTTTTTCCACTCATAAGGCCATTTTGGGTCCAATTACAGCCACTTATTTCATTTTGGCGAGACATCTGACTTTGAGGTGGTGTGCAGGCTACGCCCTTTATGCAAAAGTCGTCAAATTTGAGAAACCAAATATTACATGTCTTAATGATATTCTGATTAATTTTCAGGTAGTATATTCACAGTACATGAAAGTGTAAAATATGACATTTTTATTAACCACTAGGTGGCGCTGTAAGCGATTAAAATGTTTATAGGTAATAAAGGCATAAGTCTTAATGTATCTGCGAAGTTTTAGATTTTTTGAAGCCTGTTAAGGTTTTTGTCACTTGGCAAAGAAAAAATTGAACATATATTTTGAAGGCCCGCCCCCATCCTATATATCAGCGGATCTTCACCAAATTTTGCCCAGTTGTGCTCCTTAGTCTGATTATGCACCACAGCAAATTTGAAGTCAGTCGGGTCAAGCGTTTAGGAGAAAGAAGGAGCAGTTCGAGACCTGCAAACGTCCAAAAATGGGCCAAAATATCACATTCAAAAATTCATAACTCTTTTTCTGTACATCTGAGCATATGGCTCATGATAACTTGTTTGTAGGTCTCAAAGTCCTACATATGCCTAAAAATTTTCGTAGCTCTAGGGCAAACGGGCCGGGACTGGCTGCACTTTTTTGACCTTAGGTGGCGCTACAGAGCCTTTTTTTTCTTTTTTTTGCAAGACAAAATTTTTTCGCCAACTGTGCAAAATTTGGTGACTTTTCGTGCATGTTTAGACCCTAAAAATGGGTATGTTTTGTAAGAGTAAATAAGAATCTGGGGGAAAAAGAGAGGTCCTTGCAGTGGACGCTGTTCGGGCCCTAATAATCTGGAGAGAAACGAGGGTCCTCGCAGCGGATACTGCTCGAGCCCTAATAATCCAGAGAAAAACAAGAGGGTCCTCGCAGCGGGCCCTAATAAAAATAAGCAAAATTCCACATGCCTATCTTTGCGTGAATAAAACAATAAATTTATTATCAAACTAGATCCTAATCCCTTCAAACAAAAATACTTTACTGAAGACAAATACATTCAAAAACCATGTGGTTCTGGTCTGTAATCAGTCTCAACTTCCACCTGTAATGCAAGCCCCATGACTCTTAACATGACACTGGCCCGTGTCAGGCACCTCTTTCCTTCCCTTGAAGGGGCAGTAACATAAATTTCCATTGGGCATTGAAAACAACCAACAAACAAATAACTGTGACCATACAACAACAGAAACTTAAATTAATGCTGTTCACAGGATCAATAAATTATTCCAATGCAATTCCAATTGGAATTTCAAGTGTCAGCTCTGATTGTTATGTTTGCTCGGTTTCAGGCTTCACTTTAATTATACTTCGGGCGCTGCTAATATAACCGTGGTTGTCTGTGAGACAACATCCAAAAGAATGGGAAGGGAAGGAATAACAGCACACTTATTGCATCATGTTTAATAATTTAAGATTGAAGTAAATATGTGCAGTAGTTGGACGTCAGAGGAGTGCCTGTGGCAATTGCATTTATTGCATTCATTTGTCTGGCATGCTGGAAACCTTCACAGTGTATCTCTCCACAATATAGCTTTAAAAAGTCATTTTTTGTTGTTTTTCTCCATGTGTTTTTTCCAAATCTACCTCATATCTGATGCAGTCACTAGAGTGTTAAAGCTTTCATGTTACTACTTTTGTATGGTTGTCTTTGTTGCACCTCCTAAGAAGTCTAGTGAGCCAAGCCCTGTTGTACATATCTCCAAGATATACGAAAACATGGAGGCACCTAACCCTAAATGTCACTGAGAGAGTTAAGAGTTAAGCAATCCTATTAAAATATGCCGTTATCCCAATGTTTCAGTAAGTCCTCCAATTGCCTGGGCTGCGAGGACCCTTCTTAGCTTTTCACAGCTCTAGTTTGACTTTTTTTTTTTTAAATTAAAGACAATCATTCAAGTTAATTAAATGTGTTTGTGCATGGACACTCTTGACAATTGATAGCATGACTTGTTTGCTTTTTGTCACAGTCATTTACGTGATAAGACTTTTATCTGTCATCCAGGGCCAACAAGAACATCACTCTGACGCTGTCATGGAATGTCGTTCCCAACGCTGGAATACTGCCGCTTGTAGTTGGGAGTGGATACATCAGTCTTCCCTTTCCTGATAAATATGAGACACCCAAGACATATTAGAGAGAGAAAAATTGTAATTTACTTCACATTCTCTTCTCATAGACTTTGAACAATAGCATTGCAGCCAATCTGATAATGTGTTACTATTAATTAATTCATGTAACTTTCAGTGGGAAATAAAATAAAAGACTACAAAACTTTGGATTCTTTGTTTTATTACATGCCAGGCACAATTACTTTGTTGTTAGACAAAAAAAAAAAAAACAATAGTCCTTGACTATTTCACTTTACTTAATCCCATTGGCAAGAGGGTATACTATTGATTCTTAGTTGAATTTTGGCTCATACAACACTGATCACACGTGTCTTAACCATCAACTGTTGTTTTCGTCCTTATCAGACAGTGATATTGTATCACAGATCAGCAAGCGCTTAGCTTGAGACCATGATCCTGTCTCAGTTAGTTCCTACTGCTCCCTTTTCAACCATTGATGCTGAGCTAAAGTTTTATCACTGTCTGATAAAGAGGAAAACAACAGTTGAATTTAAACAACTGTATAGACAGAGTGAAGGTTGTTCAAGTATGTCTTAACCGTGTTTATCCTATTTACAGTTAACTCCCATGTTACAACGTCCCTGACTTACATTATTTTCATGTTGGACGTGGAATACTGAGTTTTTTCATCCCCTCCTTATGGTATTTTCCCAGTTTTGCGCGCAAAACAACTGTCATGACCCTGGGGGCTTGGCTGTATTTGTGTTGTTTTGTCTCCATCTGTCGGCGTTTTTGGGTAATTACACTTATTTTCAGTTGCCGTCCCTGCAATGCGTCACTACAATTCTGGTCTGCTATTTGTCGACGTCTCCTCACGGAGATAGTGGTCTGCTATTAGTCAGCCTCACTTGTTTCAAAATGGCGGAACAGCAAAGCTTTGTTCAATTCTGAGTGGTTACAAAACCGTATTTATAGTGCATTTTACTGCTTAATTTAAAGTTGAAAGGGTTAGCCATGGGTCCTAAGATTCGTAGTGATGTTAAAGAGAGAAGAAGATGATTTATATGGAAACAATACTGGAGATAGCCCATATTAGGGAATATAGGCATAACAAGCAGCACTCAAAGGTAAATAAATTCTTTATATATTTTTTATTTATGTTTTCTGATTGTATACATGTATATTATATATACAGTGGGCCCCCGGGTTACGAACTTAATCCGTTCAGCGGCTACGCTCGTATCTCGAATTGCTCGAATTGCTCGTATAGCGGGCAATCCAAACCCATGTTAATTCGTGAGTGCGTGCAACGCGCGCAGAAGCCTTAGGTAAAATCATCACGCTGTATACATAAATTAATATTAAGTGACATAATCTACTGTACAGTTGCATTATATAACAAATACAAAGGATAAATGACTTGTGCTGAGATAAGCAGAGATGAGCAGAGATGAATGCTCTAAGTCAATACGGTAAATCAGCTATGCTATTGGTCTTACAGTGTCAAAGTAACTTTTTCAGTCAGGGTTTTCTCTACTTCCTTCCATCCCAACCAGCTGTGCCATCAAGCTAGATAAAGGCGTTCGGCCAATAGCATATCGGCACTTCTGTGATTGACGTGTGACACCGGCCAATAGCATCTCCGTGAGTGAGACCGGGTGACCTTAATCGACCAATAGCATATTGGCGTCTCCTTGACTGACTGATAATTATTTGCACTTTTTTTTTAAACGGTTGGAATGTATTGACATCTTATTGATTAAAACACATTTAAATCTGTGACGATTTTTTGTCCTGCAATCGGCACACTTAATTTCATGTCAACTGTTTTTCCCGACGTGAATTGAGCACGGTGGAAGCGGAGAGGTGGTTGTGTGTGTTGCATTTACTAGGCAGCACACTTATGGTTTGTTCGAGCGTCAGTTCACCTTTGGTTACAACTCACAAAATTGCAACAATGACGCTGTCCCAATGCATATCGGGAGATCGCTGACTAACCTGACATGCAATCTTGTCTAGCAACCATTATATGGCGCTGTATGATCACCCGTAATAGGGTGCAGAGATTAACCTCTTGAGTTAATAGGCAACGCATATAGGCTATTAGTCTTACAGTGTTACAGTAACTCTTTCAGTCATGGTGCAAATCACGGAGATACTAAAACATCATCCTCTTATTTCTTCCTTTACCGCTGCTAGTAATTTTAGAAGCTATGTCTAACAGATAAAGTTTGCAAAGTCTTCAAAACATTCCGTTTTTCACTCATTTTGTCTACTTCCTTCCATCCTGTCCCTTCAAGCTAGATAAAGGCGTTCGGCCAATAGCATATCGGCATTTCTGTGATTGACGTGTGACGCCGGCCAATAGCATCTCCGTGAGTGAGACCGGGTGACCTTAATCGACCAATAGCATATTGGCGTCTCCTTGACTGACTGATAATTATTCGCACTTTTTTTTAAACGGTTGGAATGTATTGACAATTAATTAAAAAAAACACACACATTTAAACCAATGACAATTCTTTGTCCTGCAATCGGCACATTTAATTTCATGTCAGCTGTTTTTCCCTTTAGCTGTACAAACACTACACTTAAATGGTAATATATTTAGACACCGTGAGTGAGACAGTCAGTGTGAGATTGTAAGACCAATAGCGTTCACGTTACCGCCATAAGTATCTATTAATGATTGTAGATGACGCAACTGCTGAATATATTGACGCAGTTAGGCGAGAACATTTCTACATACTCAATGGCTGGTTTGACGGAATGCTCGCAAGACGAGAGGTTTGCTCGTAAGCGGAGGACAAAATTCTCCCTGATCCACGCTCGTAAGGCGGAATGTTCGCAAATCAGGATGCTCGTAAGCAGGGGGCTGACTGTACTTAGCATTTACTATACTACTTTGGTACCACTTTTTAAGATATATGTACAATTTTGATGTTTAGGCATTAGCTATTTAACAGGTTTGGATTGCCTGTCATAGGGTGAATTTGCCTTACGACACCAACCATGGAACGGATTAATCTCGTAACACAGGGACCCACTATTATTTAACCCATTGTTATTCAACCTTTTTTGATCCAAGGCACTCTTCCTTTATTGAAAAATAATATGCGGCACATCACCTGCTGAAAATGTGGGGAAAAAAACACTTATATGAATAATGCAAGGGTTATATTGTTCATATACAGGTAAGCATTTTTTTTACATTGAAGAATGAAGTTACAGTATATTATAACAATCTGTAGAGGAATAAAATCATACCAAGGAAGAAGTATTTATTTCTTATTTCTACTCACTCAGTATAAAACCCGGGCGTGTATTGGCTGGAATTGACCAGACACTCGCACTTGCGAAGCTCTTCTTCCATAGATCTCAGTCCTTAGTTTTTACTGCAGTCAGTCTTGAAAAGCACATTTCACACAAACATATTGTGGAAATGAGAGCAATGTCAAACTATCTTTAATGGCCAGCAGCATGGGGAACTCCTCGGCAGCTGTCAGCCAAAGACTTTCCAAAGGTTGCTCAGCAAAGCTTAGCTAGAGACCACGATCTTGTCTCACTTCAGTCAGCTCCTCCTGCTGCTTTCCAACAGTTGAAAACCTGGGCGTGTGTGGATGAACACAGAGCTGATTTGTTGGCAGGAATTGGCCAAAGACTCGCGTGAAGCTCTTCTTTCATGATCTCACTCCTTAGTTTTTACTGCAATCAGGCTTAAAAACCACATTTCACACAAATGTATTGTGGAAAATTGGAGCAATGTCAAAATATGTTTGATGGCCAGCAGCATGGGGAACTCCTCGGCAACTGTCAGCTAAAAACTGCCCAAAGGTTGATCAGCAAAGCTTAGCTTGAGACCACGGTCTTGTCTCACTTCATTTAGTTCCTCCAACAGTTGATGCTGAATTGAATGGGTCCCTGACCCTGTCAAGGCACTCCGTGGATGAAGAGAAATAAAATGACATCTTCTCAAGAGTTTTCAAATGCTTAACTATTGTCTCACGGTGCAGCAGTATTAACATCTTGCCATTTATTGGTGAGTGGAAACATTTCGGCAACCTGTCACTTTCTACATGCTTCTAACAAAGTTGCATCATTGAACGGAATACTGTACTTGTAAGCAGTAATCATTTCAGCCTTGCATTTGTGTGTTCAGTTCATTCAGTTGATGAAAAATATTTGCCAAGTCTGCCAGCTTTGCACACCACTCATTTGCAAGTGGCTTTGCGTGATCGAACCCCTCATTTGTCAGACATGCTTTTAAGGCATTCAGCTACCTGCTGCAGCTACTGCCGCTCTGCCACAGCAGGCACACAAATAGAATCAGTTCGCATGGCACACCTGACATTATGTTGCACGCATCGTTTGAAAAACGCGGATTTAAACAGAATGGTCCCATTCATTGATCCCTTAATTTTTTGATAAATAAGCATTCACACAAACTCCCTGAGCCGTCTTTTGACCGTGGTGAGCAACAACCGACATGCACACAGTGCATCACTGGGTACTCACGTTCTGTCAAAAACAAGCAAAGGAGAGGATGGAGGCCAAACTGTGCTTATTCGCGGCTTACAGGGCAGTTAGGAGCTGCGAGAACTCATGTGAGCAGCACAACATGGAGCATGTAAGGTGCTCCTTCTCAGCAACAGGGCACTCACTTATTCCGTTATTGTTGAGGTGAGAATCGTCATCCATCACAAATGTGGGACAGTGACGCATCTTCAAATGACGTGTTGCCAAACATCACAACACATTTTGTTTTAAAGTTGTTTGAGCTATTTCACCCGTGATGATTATTCTTATTTTTATTATCCTGAGAAGTGTTAGACATAACAGCAGAGGTGGACAGTCCTTGGGTATTGACAGATTGTCCGTCAGGCCTTCACTGATGGATGCCAGTTTTGCAGATGGACTGAAGAATGACAAACATTTTACAACCAACGGACTTAGCTCGACAGATATTGCATTTTAATCTGATATATATATATATATATATATATATATATATATATATATATATATATTATATATATATATATATGACGTCTCAACCAGGGGGCAGGAACGAATCATGGCGGCTGCTTTGCGGTCACCGGGAGCTACCAACACGGCCAGCTGAGCTTTCAATACAAAACGGAGCCAAGCAAGAGCACTCACCTGGCTTGTAGAAAGGCAGAAGGAGAAATTGGGACAACTGGTATGTGCAGCATTTGCTTCCTTTTTCAACAGCTGTTGAACTGTAGTTACTGTGCTAAGCTAACGATAGTGTAGCACCGACAGTACAGTATTTAGCACTGTATTGGCCACTTGATTGCGACATTGAAACTTTTTTTTTTTTGGCAGACGAGTATTGCCATGAAGCGAGGGACACACAGTGTAAAAAAAGAATAATAAAGGTGTTGTCAGAGAAAATAATTGCTCTGCCATATCCTGGAAAAGAGAACATTCTTAGCAATGCTCTCCTTTCCGGATCCACTGTAAAGTGCACAGCAAGCTCACTCCCCTCCTTTCGCGTGATACTGTTGCGTGAAAAGTGAACTTCATCTTTACCTTGCGACAAAACGCTTCGCGGAGCGCGTACACGACGCGCTCCATTTGAACGCAGCATTATACTTGAAAGTTAGAGAGCAAACTAGGCTTCCGTCTTAAATAAAATGGGAGCGTCTTCAATAGGCACAAAGCTGATAGACACAGCCAGGAATAACTGGTGGCTGGTGAAGCATAAAATTGCTTCAGTGCCTAATTTCAAAATTCTAATCTACACCACCTGGTGGCTTCAATGGTGAGGGAGAATGCCGGCCAGACCTGGCAGACCGAAACATATCGTGAGGGTCTGCTGGGAACGTCTGGCAGAATCCGCTGTCAGAAGGAGTTTCAAACCCCACCTCTGTCAGAATTTTTCCCATGTCCCGGGGGAGCGGGGGACATTGAGTCCAAGTGGCCCATGTTCCATGCCTGCATTGTTGAAGCGACTGATTGTAGTTGTGGCCTTAAGGTGGTCGGTGCCTGTTGTGGCGGAAATATCCCAAGCCATGAGCGATGTTGTCAAACTGAAAGAGTCCTATCAGGCCTTTTTGGCTTGAGACCACCATATCCGTGAGGAGACGTCGACAACTGCACTACTGACCGACATGTGGTAATGAGATTGAGATACAAGATTCCGCTGGTGTGTGTGGCCTGCCATCTGTCTCAACCAGTATTGTGTCTGTTTTTACTGTTTTTGTCATTTCCCGCCTTAAATGTCAACTGTCTTCTGGTGTACAATCGCCAAACATTGCATCTCTGACTTTATGTCAAAGATCTTGTGAAATTGGATTATGGTGAATGTGTATCTGTATCCCCGCTCCTGACAGGGATCCTTCCTTACCTGAGCCGCACCCTGACTCCACCGGTCCGTCGTAAATGCTACCGCCAACGCTTCCGCCGTCGGGGTAAACGCAGCGGTCGGCTAGTGAGGTTGAAGGCTTGCCTGGTGGATTTTTCTTCTGCTTTCAGGATTGAGTTTCGAGATATGCCGGAACTCTGTTTCTCGCCACTCTCTGGACCCTGTCATTTCCTCGCTGTCACCTGTCATCCGCATGGATTACGTCATCCGGCCCCACGGGCCCAACTCTCTCTTCTTGAATGACTTTTCTGATTTCCTGGGTGAAACCATGCCTAAATATCACCGCGTCCTTATTGTTGGTGATTTTAACATTCATGTGTGTTGTCCTGATAAGCCAATGGCAAGGGAGTTTTTAAACCTCATTGACTCTTTTAATTTTGTGCTGTCGTCAGTGTCTGGACCCACACAAGAGCGCGGACACACAGTTGATAACTTAAGTAAAGTTGGCAAGATATTGGCAGATTTGGACTTTCTCGATCAATACCTCTCAGATAAAACGTCGTCGAAACACCAAAGTTGCCTTTATGCCTCCTTCGTAACACGGACTACCAGCTACAATGTCAAAAAAAGACATTTGTAAAATATTTAAACCGTTTCTTTCGGTGAAAAGACGCAATTGAGCTCTATGAGCAGCAGAAGCTGGGCGAGTGCGCAAGGGACCGTCTGCAAATTACTAGAAGAGGAGGGGAAAAAAAACAATAACGCCACAATTTGTGATTATGAATTCAACGAACACATCAAAGACATTAACATAATCATATCTGGACAGTGCTTTTGGATAAAAAAGCGTTTGTTTAACTTTGGACACTGTTTGTACTTAAAAATCATTATTAACTGAATATTCATCTATAGCTCCAATATTGTTTAATATAAGGAGTCCAAAATCACTGGGCACATTCATGACATTTTCATGATCACACTACAACACTCGTTTTTTCAGAAAATTATTTTGATAAATTTTGGGGATTTATTTTAAATGCTTGTTAATCATTTATACCCTCAAAATGAATCAGTGGCTCCCCTTTTTGAGTTGGGGTAAACACTCCTAAATAACTACAACCATCAATGTACTCCCAACTATGCTACAACTGCTGGTTTTCTAATAAATTCCTTTGCCTAATTTTAAGGATTTTTTTAAATGCATATTGACAATAATTTACCAATATATTGATCAATAGCTCTGCTGTTGGTTGAGTTAGAGACTCCAAAATCACGGCACACAACATTGGTATACATCCCCTTAGGCTACATTCTTTGGGTTTCAAATAATACCCTCTGCCTAATTTTAAGGAATTTTTTTATGATTATTGATCAATATTTACACATATATTGATCAATAGCTCTGCTGTTGGTTGTGTTAGGGACTCCAAAATCACCACACACATCAGTGACATCCCTCCCCTTATGCTACACTCTCTGGTTTTCAAATAAATCCCTCTTCCTATTTTTAAGGATTTTATTTATGATTATTGATCAATATTTAACCATATATTGATCAATAGCTCTGCTGTTGGTTGGGTTAGGGACACCAAAATCACCACATACATCAGTGGCATCCCTCCCCTTAGGCTACATTTCCTGGTTTTGAAATAAGTCCCTCTGCCTATTTTTAAGATTTTTTTTTTTAACAATTATTGATCAATATGTATCAATATATTGATCAATAATTCTGCTGTTGGTTGGGTTAGGGACTCCAAAATCACCACACTCATCAGTGGCATCGCTACCCTTAGGCTACATTCCCTGGTTTTCAAAAAAAGCTCTTTGCCAAATTTTAAGGATTTTTTTTTTAATTATTGATTAATATTTACCCATATATTGATCAATAACTCGGCTGTTGATTGTGTTAGGGACTCCAAAATAACCACACATATCATTGACACCCCTCCCCTTATGCTATATTCTCTGGTTTTCAAATAAATCCCTCTGCCTATTTTTAAGGATTTTTTTTATGATTATTGATCAATATTTACACATAAATTGATCAATAGCTCTGAGTTTGGTTGGGTTAGGGACTCCAAATTACCCACACACATCAGTGAAACCCCTCCCCTTATGCTACATCCTCTGGTTCTAAAATAAATCCCTCTGCCTAATTTTAAGGATTTATTTATGATTATTGATCAATATTTACACATATATTGATCAATAGCTCTGAGTTTGGTCAAGTTAGGGACTCCAAAATCAACACACAAATCGCTGACATCCCTCCCCTTATGCTACATTCTCTGGTTTTCAGATTAATCCCTTTGCCTTATTTTAAGGATTTTTTTTACAATTATTGAACAATATTTACACATATATTGATCAATAGCTCTGCTGTTGGTTGGGTTAGAGACTCCAAAACCACCACACACATCAGTGACACCCCTCCCCTTATGATGCATCCTCTGGTTTTCAAATAAATCCCTCTGCCTAATTTTAAGGATTTTTTTTATGATTACTGATCAATATTTACCAAAATATTGATCAATAGCTCTGCTGTTGGTTGAGTTACGGACTCCAAAATTGCCACACACATCAGTGACATTCTTCCCTTTATGCTACATTCTCTGGTTTTCAAATAAATCCCTTTGCCTAATTTTAAGGAATTTTTAATGGTTATTGATCACTATTTACACATATATTGATCAGTAACTCTGAGTTTGGTTGGGTAAGGGACTCCAAAATCGCCACACACATCAGTGACACCCCTCCCCTTATGCTACATTCCTTGGTTTTCAAATAAATCCCTCTGCCTATTTTTAAGGATTTTATTTATTATTATTGAGCAATAATTACACATATATTAATCAATAGCTCTGCTGTTGATTGGGTTAGGGACTCCAAAATCGCCACACTCATTGGTGGCAATGCTCCCGTTAAACTACATTCCTTGGTTTTCAAATAAATCTCTCTGCCTTTTTTAAAAGATTTTTTTTATTATTATTGAGCATTATTTCCACATATATTGATATATAGCTCTGCTGTTGGTTGGGTTAGGGACTCCAGAATCACCACACTCATTGGTGACATCCCTCCCCTTATGCTACTTTCCTTGGTTTTCAAATAAATCCCTCTGCCTATTTTTAAGGATTTTTTTTGGATTATTGATTAATATTTACCCATATATTGATCAATAACTCGGCTGTTGATTGGGTTAGGGACTCCAAAATCACCACACATATCATTGACACCCCTCCCCTTATGCTACATTCTCTGGTTTTCAAATAAATCCCTCTGCCTATGTTTAAGGATTTTTTTATGATTATTGATCAATATTTACACAAATTGATCAATAGCTCTGAGTTTGGTTGGGTTAGGGACTCCAAAATCAACACACAAATCGGTGACATTCCTCCCCATTCCAAAATTACCACACAATTCGGTAACATCCCTCCCCTTATGCTACATTCTCTGGTTTTCAAATAAATCCCTTTTCCAAATTTTCAGGATTTTTTATGGTTATTGATCAATATTTACCCATATATTGATCAATAGCTCTGCTGTTGGTTGGGTTAGAGACTCCAAAATCACCAAACACATCACTTGATCTTGTTTTATCCTACAGTCTGCCTGTTCTTAACCCGGAGATTTGCTCCACGGTATTTTCTGACCATATGCCTGTATTATTTGAGGTTGCTCTTGCTGTAGTACAGTTAAATCTACCGCTGTTACTCGGCGTTGTCGCGTCATTAAACCCTCCACTGCTGCTGAGTTTTCAGCCACTTTGAGTCATGACTCCATCATTCCAGAATCTGTGAGCAGTACAGAGCAGCTTAGTTCATGTTGTCACTTCACCTGTCTGAATGTTTTGGATGCTGTGGCTCCATTAAAAACCAGGCGACTTCAAATAGATGTGAGCCATGGTTAAATGACACTACTCGAGCTGTCAAACGGGAGTGTTGTCAAGCTGAGTGCAAGTGGAAAAGGGACACTGCAGGTGTCTTTTCAAATATTAAGGGACTGTCGGCGTCATTATCAGACAACTGTAAAAAATGCTAAGAGGGAACATTTGTCAAACATTATTCTGTCCAACTGTCACACACCTCGTGTTTTGTTTAAAACAATAGATTCTTCTTTTAATGCATCTGCAGACTGCCAGTATAGAAGCCTCTCCTGCGGCTTGTGAATCATTTCTTAAATTCTTTATTGATAAGGTCTCTTCTGCTCGGGCTCTCATCTCTCCTGCTGTCTATGACCCCCGCTGTCTCTGTCACCTGCTCTGCTCTCTGAGCAGTTTGACCCTGTGACTCTGCCCTGTTTATGTGAGGTTTTTAGTCAGTTGAAGCCCTCAGGTTCTCCTAATGATGCTTGCCCCCCTCGACTATTTAAAGAGGTTTTCCCAACAGTTGGAACTGCTGTTCTTTCTATTGTTAACAGCAGTCTGTCCTCAGGTGTGGTCCCCGTTGATTTTAAACATGCAATTGTTCAACCCCTGATTAAAAAACCTGGGCTAGATCTTGCAGCTCTTGCTAATTTCAGGCCAATTTCCAAGCTGCCTTTTATTTAAAAAAATCCTTGAGAAATAGTCTACAGTCAATTATTGGAATTTCTTAAAGACCATAGTATTCTTGAGGTCTTCCAATCCGGTTTTAAATCTCTGCACAGCACAGAATCAACTCTTTTAAGAGTTTTTGCAGACCATACTTTTTGTGTCAGCCTTGGTGACTGTGTCCTCCTCTACTTCTCTCTCGTGCGGGGTTCCCCAGGGCTCGGTCCTTGGCCCTCTCTTGTTCTCCCTGTACGTGCTCCCACTTGGCGCTATACTTAGGAAGCATGGTATCTCCTTCCCCTTTTATGCCGATGACAGTCAGATTCATGTCCCTCTTAAAAAGAGGGACGCTTCCTCGATCGCTACATTAGTTAAGTGTCTTGATGACATAAAAGCCTGGAGGTCATTGAATTTTCTAAATTTTAATGAAAACAAAACTGAGGTGATGGTTTTTGGTGGCTCCACTGGAACACCCCTTCCAGACCTGGGCTCCTTCGCCCAGCATGTTAAACCCACCATCAACAACCTAGGAGTAAAAGTTGATGCAGAGCTCAAATTTGACTACCAGATCAGGGCGGTCGTCAAATTGAGCTTCTACCATTTGAGGCAGCTGGCCAAAATTAAGCCAATTCTTTCAATGCAGCAGTTCGAGGTAGTTATCCGCACCTTCATAACTACCCGGCTGGACTACTGTAATGCCGTTTCTGTGGGGGGCAGTGCCTCGTCAATCTCCCGTCTGCAGATGGTCCAGAACGCTGCAGCACGTCTTTTAACAGGCACTCGCAAGCATGAGCACATTTCCCCCAATTTTAGCTTTACTCCATTGGCTGCCTGTACATTTTAGGATTCATTTTAAAATCCTTTAATTTGCTTTTAAATCCCTGAACGGTCTTCACCCTTGTTAGAATAATTATTGCTAGAATAGTTGTAGATATAGTGATTATACATTTGCTACAAAATATTAATTTTTTGCTGTGTGAATAATTGTGCTCGCAATGAAGAACTGCTTTGCTGTGTGAATAATTGTGCTCGCAATGAAGAAATGCTTTGCTGTGTGAATGATAGTAGCTATTACAATTATCAGTATAACATCAACCAATTATGAATTTATAAAATATACCACTGTTAATAGTATGCTGGGAGAATGAGTGCACTGTTCGTGGGAAATTACAGAGAGAATGGGAGAGTGAGTGCACTGTTTGTGGGAAAAGAACTGCCTTGTCGTTGTTTCGTCTCTAGCAGAAGGAAGGCCACTCAAGCCTGCCGGTTGGAGCGTTCCTGCAGCTGTGACTCTCACGGATGTTTTCACTATGCATTATCAGACTGTTTCGCAACGTGTTTTTTCATACATGCATTAGGTTCTCACCCACATGCTCACACATAGACGAACAAGTACACAAGGTCCCGGCCATAGACTTGCGTTTTCTCCTGCCCCTTGAGGGCCGGGACCTTCATGTAGTTAGGGATCTCTGTATCAAATATAAGTAAGGGGAGTCGGAGAGATTGGCAGAGCGCAGTAGAATTGTCCTTGGCCAGTTCCTCTTCGCTCCCCTCATGCATGAGTTGGGAAGATTGCCTTGCCTCCTTTTTATGTGTGGTTTCTTACAAATGTCTAACAACTGAACCTGACAACGCTCCATACCTCTCTGAGCTTCTGCATCCCTACACACCTGCTCGCTATCTCAGGTCAGCTGATTAGCTGCTCCTGAGAGAGCCGCAAACTAAGCGGAAGCTCAGAGGGGACCGTGCCTTTGCTGTTGCAGCCCCAAAATGTTGGAACAACCTGCCTAAACAAATTAGACAGGCCTCCTCCCTGCCTATTTTTAAATCCCTTGTCAAAACCCACCTCTTCTCCTTGCCACAACACTTAGTATTAGAATTTGAGTTGATACTTTGCCGATTTTGTGTTAGTCTCTTTCATGCGTTGAATGTTCCTTTTGTTTAATGAAACAATTATATTGAATTCACTTTCGTTTATCTCCGGTCTATTGGGGTCCTTTTGTCGAGTTCTTGGTGTTACAACGTTCCAGATTTCTACGACCAAACATGGACCCCATAGACCCAGAATGAATTTGAGCAGTGTTTGTCAGCCAAAATGAGCTCGTTGACCAGCACGAGCGCAACCGCTGACGTATTGAAACGATAGGTCCAAAGTGGCATTCAGAATGAGTTTGCTAACGAACAAAGCAGCGGCTTGGGCAATGGCGGTGAGCTCCGCCAATCCGAACATTAATGCCTCACTCGCCACTTTCGTTAAAGAATTCAAGAATGTTTTGGTCACCCGCTACGTGGCTGTTAAGCCGTGACTGCTCGACGCAAGTCAAGACAAACACAGCATGGCGGAGTACTCATTTCAATTCCGCATTCTGGCGGCAGAGAGAGGCTACGATGAGGCAGCGTTGAGTGGCATTTTTCGGCGGGGCCTGAATCCGAATGTCAAGGACGAACTGGTGACGAGAGACGAGACCTCCTCTCTGGAGGACCAGATCAGCCTCGCCATCTGATTGAACAACCGTCTTCAGGAGAGGCGACGAGAATGCGCTGGGGAGCAAACGTTGACACCACACTTTCCCACTAAGTGGCAGCGAGTGGACGAGGTGGCAGAGCAAAGCCCGGAAGTCGCAGATTAAGCATTCCCCGGGAGCGGGGAGCCCATGCAGCTGGGGGGCGGTCGTGTGACTCCCGCTGAGCGAGACAGATGCATGCAATTGAGACTGTGTCTATGTTGTGGACTTCTGGGGCACCGAATAGCCGCTTGCCAGACACGACAGGTGTGGGGCTCAGCCAGCCGCTCCCAGCTGATGGCAGACCCAACCACTGGATTCGCTTTTGTTTGTGTCTGATCTATTGGGGTCCTATTGTCAAGTTCTTGGTGTTAAAACCTAACACACTCATACGATCTCTTTTTTCCGTTTTAATACTTAGACTTAAAGTTATCATGTTGGTGGTTTTAAAGTTACACTGCAACTGAAACACAACACAATAATATAAGTGTAACACAAAAACAGAGCCAGCTAAGGGGTTTACCCCAAGGCTATAATACACCATAACATTTATTACAGGGGATGAGAGTGTAATTAGCAATCATGTCCAATGGATGGCTATATCATGCTTTACATGACTCTCAAATGGTGGATATTGGTTCTCTTTTATAACTGCCTGCCCTGCAACTATAGAAGACAGTTTCATTAACATTTGTCTGAATTTCATCTGTCACATACATTACAAGTGAAACAAAGTTTTGCTGATTTTGAATTTACTCAAATGTCTTTAATTAGGGAATTAAAGTTCTATCTTTCATTTTCTGACCAAGGGCCAATGCAGATTTCATTCATTCATTCATTCATTCATTCATTCATTCATTACTTAAAATGCATCCCAGAATGCTCCTATCAGCAGGAAATCTGAAACCAGGACTATGAAAGGGAGCAATTACAAAAAAACCCTCTGGTAAAGTCAGCTGTATTATAACTGTGAATGACAAGTAGTGAATTGAACCAACCCAGCTTATTGACTCAACTGAGCATGTTTCTCCACTGCTATAAAGTGACTAATGTCACATTGACTCTAGGTTGATTGCAGTTTTTGTACTTTAAAGATGCAGCAATATAGGAGATAAACGTTTGAGTCAGTTGAATTATATTTCAGTGAGCAAAAAGGGGTGTGTTGGACATCTGATGCAATGTCTATCCCGATGATTATAACAATGGATGAAAACGGGCAGCCATCGAAGGCCACATGAATATTGATTTCCTGGTTTTTTCACAGTGTATTAGCACCCTTTGTTGGTAAAGGATTGAGGCTTATGTCAGGTTGAATGTGTCAAAATCTTCTCTAGCTATTATAACATGACTTCCAGTAGCCCAAGCAAACTTCCGTTGCTTTGCAAACACTAAGGCCTTGTCGACAGGCGAGGGTTCTTGCAAATGGGCAGTAAATGTCTCCGTTTTGCCTCATTTGTGGCCGGGCCTTATTTTTATTTTCATAAAAATTGAATGTTTCAAAACCTCCGGCCAAAGCGGAGATTTACCCAAGCCTCTGGTTTTGTGGTTGCCTGTAACCACTTCAATGGAGATTTGCGTCATCGCGCTACTCTTTTTCCTGCCAAAGACACAGATATGATGATGTGAGAGGCGGGAGTTCTTTCTGATTGGACAAGTCAGAGACTGAATTTTTTTCTGATTGGAAGAGATTTTGGCGACTTGGCATGCTTGTACACAAATTTGAAACCTCACTATGCGGTTTCATAGAGACGTGACTTCTTTAAATAACAACAGCAGCCGCTCTCTGACCTTTAAATTATTCAAAAGTGAAAAACAGTGAACCCTCCTTTTTACCTACTGATGAAGTCCTTCAATTTGTTGGCATTGCGTTTTGTGTAATATAGTGCATGGTGAAGCTTCTCCCAAACTTCAACAAAATCTGACCATCTGACCCCTAGACCAATGGCTAGGCACCACATTTGGCAGAGGTGGACAAAGACTTATTGAGTAATAAACGAGGAGATAGAGGGTTTTAAAGCAAGACCCAAGAGGCATGAGGGCTCTCACCATCTTGTGCAAATCTGCTCTAAATTCAGCAGTAGATTGTTTTTAGATTGTTAGAATAATTATAAATACAGTGATTATACAAAATATTAATGCTTGCAATGAAGAAATGTTTTGCTGTGAGAATGATTATAGTGACTATAAATATGCTACAAAATATAACTGCTTGCAAAGAAGAAATGCTATGTTGTGAGAATGAGTGCACTCCTTGCAGAGAAAAACTGTTTTGTTATTGTTTTGTCTCAAGCGTGCCTGCTGGGGTGCTGTGAGTTTCAAAATGTCTTACAGAGAAAATATTTTGCAGAATGTCTTGCTATGCATAGTATATTTTATTATACATATATTAGTTTTTCACCCAAACGCTGTATGCGAATATGCTTGGCCGAACGCCTTCATCTAGCTCAGTGTTTCCCAACCTTTTGATCACCGCGTCGCATTTAAAGCCTTGAGGGCCGTGGCACAGTCAATGCCGTAAATGTATACAGCGGACCGGGGGGATAATTTCCCGCGGCACAACTGGCAATATCTGTGCCGCTGTGCCGCGGCACAATGCTGCGGCACACAGCGGTTGAAAAACATGGATCTAGCTTGATGGCACAGCTGTTGTGAAGACTTTGTGGCTGCTAAAATTGCTAGTGGCGGTAAAGGAAGAAGTAAGAGGATGATGACAATAGAAACAAAGCAGGAGATAAAAAAAATACGAAGGAGGCGCACGCATAGTTAACCTTGCTCGTGAGTATGGCCGTAACCGCTCAGCAATCTTCTAAGGGCAAGACTTTCCTTGCCGGGGGACGGACCTCGGTAGACAACAAAATGGAGAGGCTCTTCTATTATGGATTAAAGAGAAGGAAATCGCCGGTGATATGTTCTAGTTTGAGAAAAGTTCCCGTTTAAGAAAATAAATAAATAAATTCTGCGGGTTGGTCTCTGCTCCCCTCCACCTCCACCCAGCTCAAGTCACGTCGCCCCAAAGGTAAATGTCATTTTTCCTTTGTATATGTTATTTAATTTACCTGTACAGTAGATTGTTACTCATTTTTAATATGTGTATAAAGTCGTGATGTTTTTACCTAAGGTTTTTGCACGCATTGCACGCATTCACTAATTAACTTAGGTTTGGATTGCCCATCATACGAGCAGTTCGAGTTACGAGCGTAGCCGCTGAACAGATTAAGTTCGTAACACGGGGGCCCACTGTACATGGTTCCAGCCATAGTCTTTCCCCTGATGCACTTTTGCCCCTTTTAGGGACCTCTGTATCAAATTAAAGAGAGGGGGTTCGGGGAGGTTGGCAGAGGGCAGTAAAATTGACTTTGGGCAGTTCCTCTTCGCTCCCCTCATGCATGAGCTGGAAAAAGATTTCTTTTTCTCCTTATTTGTGTACAGTTTTTTACAAATGTCTAAAAAATGAACCTGACAGAAACTATAGAATAATATATTTTTCCAACCAAGATGCCTGAGTTCGAGAGGTCTTCATTTTCATCACCTACCAGCATTGCTTGGCGGCAGAATCCGGAAACGCACTGGGCCAGTACCTCTACAAGTGTTAAAGGAATTCACCACAATAGTGAACCTGTTCTAAGACGCAACCATGCAAGCCGGCAACGTTCGATCCCAAAACGCCCCCTTATGCCAAATTCTACCCAGAAGAAAATAATGAACAAGAAAAAAAATCACCAGTTTACACTAGACTTACTCTTATTTTAGGAATGTCTCTTTCTGTACTTTTGCTCACTTGAAAAGCAGATTGTTTAAATCAAAAGGTCCTGATCGTAAAACAAAAACATAGAAATCGACCTTGACATTTTGAAATATTGGAGGGAAGCCCATATTACAAATTAAAAAAAAACATTTCCACCCACCCAGTCATCCCTTTTCTCCTCTTATTCAGGGTTGGATTGCAAGAGCTGCAACCTCAGCAGGGAGGCCGAGATGCCCCTCTCCCCAGCCACCTCATTCAGCACCGTGAGGGGATCCCCAGGTGTTCTCAAACCAGCCGAGAGACATAGTCCCTCCAGCTTGTCCTCCAGCATGGGTCATCCCCAGGGCCTCCTCCAAGTGGGACATGCCCGGAGCACCTCACCAGAGAGGTGTCCGGGAGGCATACTAACCAGATGCCTGAACCACCTCAATTGGCTCCTTTCAAGGCAAAGGAGCAGCAGCTCGACACTGAATCCCTCCCGGATGACCGAGCTCCTTACTCTATTTCCAAGGGACAGCCCGAACACCCTGTGGAGGGAACTCATTTCAGTCGCTTGTATCAGGGATCTCGTTCTTTCAGTATTAACACAGTTTGTGACCATAGGTGAGGGCAGGATTGTAGATCGACCGGTAAATAGAGAGCTTTGCCCTTCGGCTCAGCTCTCTCTTCACAACGACAGACAGAGTCTGTGCACTGAGCTGCCTGTCGATCCGCCTATTGATCTCACGTTCCAGCCTACCCTTTCTCGTGAACAAGACCCCAAGATACTTGAACTCCTCCACTTGGGGCAGGACCTCTTCCCCGACCCGGAGAGGGCACTCCACCGACTGAGGACCATGGTCTCAGATTTGGAAGTGCTGATCTTCATCCCAGCTGCTTCACACTCAGCTGCGAACTGCTCCAGTGAGGGTTGGAGGCCACGATCTGAAGAAGCCAACAGCACCACATCGTCTGCATATAGCAGAGATGCAATGCTGAGACTCCCAAACCGGACCGCCTCAATGCTACGGCTGCGCCTAGAAATTCTGTCTATAAAAGTAAAGAACAGATTTAGTGATAAAGGGCAGTCTTGGCGGAATCCAACCCCCACTGGAAATGGATTCGACTTACTGCCGGCAATTCTTACCAAACTCAGACATTGGTGGTACAGGGATCGAACAGCCTGTATCAGGGCGTTCAGTATCCTGTACTCCCAAAGCACCCCCCACAGAACTTTCCGAGGGAAGCCATCAAACGCCTTTTCCAACTCCACAAAACACATGTAGACCGGATGGGCGAACTCCCATGCACCTTCGAGGATTCTGCTGAGGGTGTAGAGCTGGTTCACTGTTCCACGGCCAGGACAAAAACCACACTGCTCCTTCAGAATCCAAAGTTGCACTTCCAGACGAACCCTCCCCCTCCAGCACCCCTAAATAGACCTTACCAGGGAAGCAGAGGAGTGTGATCCCTCTGTATTTTGTACACACCCTTCGGTCCCCCTTCTTAAAGGGGGACAACTACCCCCAATCCAGGGTCACTGTCCCCGATGTCCACGGGATGTTGCAGAGGCGTGTCAGCCAGGACAGCCCTACAACATTCCAGAGCCTTTAGAAACTCCGGGCGGATATCATCCACCCATGGGCCTTGCCACCATGGAGTTTTTTGACCACCTTGGTGAATTCCGCCCCAGAGATGGGAGAGCCCACCTCGGAGCCTCCAGACTCAGTTGAAGAACTGTTGGTGGAATTGAGGAGGTCTTAGAAGTATTCTGTCCACTGGTTCACAACGTCCCGAGTTGAGGTTAGTAGCGTTCCATCCCCACTATACACAGCGTTGATGGTGCACTGCTTTCCCCTCCTGAGATACCGGAGGGTGGACTAGAATTACCTCGAAGCCGTCTGGAAGTCATTTTCCATAGCCTCATCAAACTCCTCCCACACCCGGGTTTTTGCCGCACACTGCTTGGCCAGTTGGAATCCGTCAGCTGCCTCTGGATTCCCACAGGCCAAAAATGCCTGATAGGAGTCCTTCTTCAGCTTGACAGTATCCCTTACCACTGGTGCCCACCAGCGGGTTCGGGAATTTCCACCATGACAGGCACCAACCACAACTCTGTTACAGCCACAACTCTCATGAGCCGCCTTGACAATGTCGGCATGGAACATGGTGTTTGTTACTCACAATCTGTGATGAGCACAGAAATCCAATAACAAATCACCACTCTGGTTACGATCGGAGGGACCAATCCTCCCAATCCCCTAGCAGAACGAGGGAGTCCCCAGAGGGAGCGCTCTCTAGCACACCCTCCAAGGACTCCAAAAAGGGTGGGTAAAAAACTACTGTTTGGTGCATAAGCACAAACCACAGTCAGGACCCATCCCTCCACCTGGCGGAGGGATGCTACCCTCTCGTCCACTGGGGGAAACCCCAATGTACAGGTGCTGAGCTGGGGGGCAATAACAATGCCCACATCTGCTCTGTTTTTGCTCACTGCAGGCAACTCCAGAGTGGAAGAGAGTCTAACCCCTCTGGTAGGACTGGTACCAGAGCCCAAGTTGTTTGTGGAGTCAAGTCCGACTACATCTAGTTGGAACGTTTCAGCCATACACACCAGCTCGGGTCCTTCCCTGCCAGAGAGGTGACATTCCATTTCCCAAGAGCTAGCCTCTCCCCGCCTTTAGCTTCTGCCCGGCTCGCATTGCATCCAACCCTTATGGCCCCTCCCACAGGTGGTGAGCCCATTGGAGGGGGGACCCACCTTACCACTTCAGGCACTCGCCAGCAAACACCACCTCCAGGCTCCGGAGCACCACTCCGGAGGGGCCCCTGGTTACCCACGTCCGGGCAAGGGAAACTCCATTTTATTTATTAGTCATTAAGGGTCAATGGTCCGTGTTTACTCTGGTCCCTCACCGAGGACCTGTTTGCCATGGGAGACCTTGCAAGGGGCAGCAAGCTCCTAGGATCATTGACATACCCAAACCTCTCCACCACGATAAGGTGACTGCCCACAGAGGGGGTAATTCTGTATATAAAGGTAAAGTAGAGAACTTTGAATTAAATCAATTGTACGTCAAATATCAACTGTATATATATATATATATATATATATATATATATATATATATATATATATATATATATTGTCCGATCATTACGAGAGACAAAATTCCTAATTATTTTATCAACCGTTTTAGATACAGCAAGCAATCACATGTTAAGGAACAAACTATGTTCTTTTTCCTTCAATACTTTTTCAAGATGCTCAGGAGAAGATGTGCTCCTTCCAATCTTACATCAAGTGATTTTGATGGAAAAAGTTGGTTGCTGCTAAACTACTCTTGGCACCAATTTATTATATATTCTAACGGAAACATAGTACGTGGAATCCGTCCAGAACAATGGATGGGCTCTAAAATTCTTCCATACCAAGGTATAGTAAAACAGGATTTATTGGTTCCAATTGTCCGTCAATTGAAATATTCCCATAATTAGGAAAATGCTTGGAAAAACAAAAATTAAAGATAAAATTAGGATTTTTTTTGTTTACAAATGCACTGCACATACATACCAGGACACAATCAGCACAGCATTAGTGTAAAGTACTGATACGCAAATGGTTTAAAGCCATGGATGAAAATGAAGCTTTGGGCGCTGTGCTCTTGAGTTTTTCAGATATTTTTTTTTATATCATAGCAAAACTCAAATGTCCCATTTTTTCACCCTCATCTCTGGCTTGGCTTACGAATAATGTATGAAGCGGCATGGTGAAGAGTGGTTAGCAGGTCTGCCTCATAGTTCAGAGTCCCGAATTTTGTTCCAGCTCACTCTGCCCTTCCTGTGTGGAGTTCGCATGTTTTCCCTGTGCCTGTACGGGTTCTCCAGGCACTCCGACTTGCTCCCACATTCCAAAAACATGCATGCCAGATGTATTGGATACTCTACATTCTCTTTTAGTATGATTGAGTGTGTGAATGGTTGTTCGTCCCTGCGTGTCCTGCATTTGGCTGGCAATCAGTGGAGGGTGTCTCCCGCTACTGCCCGTAGACAGCTAGGATAGGCACCAGCAAGACAGGATGTGAGGATGAGCGGCTTTAGCAAATGGATGCATGCATGTAGCTGTATGGCAGAACATTGCAAGTATTTTTTAATGGTAGTTTTTCTTTCAGCAGTGGGGTCCCACAGCAAAGTTGCTCGGAGGCACTTTTATTTTCCATTTTATAAATGACTTACTGTGTGCTGTCATAAATGCTTATTTCATAATGTGTAGATGACTCAACCTTGTTAAAGACGTTACCCTTTTCAACTGTGAGGGAGTGAGAAACTTCCGGTCGAGTTGAATAACATTATTAAATGGGTGAGAATTATATAGCTTGTAATAACTATTGCAATACCCCTCTGTGGGCCATCATCTTATCGTGGTGAAGGGGTTTGCGTGACCCATTGATTTTAGGAGCGAAGTTGTCTGGGGCTTTATGCCCCTGGCAGGGTCTACCATGACAAAAGGTCCTAGGTGAGGGACCAGAATAGGCACGGCTCACAGACTCTTTATGAAAACATTATTGGATCTGGTTTTCCCTTGCCCCGACGCGGGTCACCAGGGCCCCCCTCTGGAGCCAGGCCTGGAGGTGGGGCTCACTGGCTAGTGCCTGTTGGCCCCACCCGCACCCATGGGGCTCGGCCCGAAGAGGTTACATGGGTCCCCCTTCCCATGGGCTTACCACGTGTGGGAGGGGCCATAAGGGTTGGGTGCAGTGTGTTGCACTACAAAATGTTCCCATATCAAAATTGGAACCAAAATGTTTCTATAAGGAAAATGATCCTATCCACTGTAAAGTTGTCTGAAGTTTCGATCAGGTGCTCGAGTTTGTCTATGCATATTGCCCAAATTAATTGAAAATATTCCATAGCCAAAATGTAGACTTAAACTTGCATGTTGATGGGGTACAAGTAGAGCTGGTATCTACTGTAAGTCAAATTACTGCGAGTAAATTTACATCATTTATGGATTTGCTTTGGTCAGATTGACTAAATTGCTTCAAAAAATGGGACAGGGCATTGAAATCATGATTAAATGGTTTCTTTTTGTCCAAACTTCAACTATGCATTAAGTTGTTCAATCATGTGTTTTGTCACACTTGGTATATTGACCTGTTAATTGAACAAGTACACCTGCAAAAGATCTTTTAAAAACTATTTTTTGCACAGAATAGAGTTACCTTATCAATTGTGATTGTGTACAATTATTTTTTTTTAGGATTTTGTCAAAAACATGTCACTCTATATAAAACCACAAAACCAACTTTAGGATCTGAATTGTTCATTATGGATCTTCTTAGGCTTGGAACAGACAACCACATAATGTTTGCAAATAATCTTTTAATACGTTGTAAAAAACAAATAAATCAGTTGCATATAACTTGATTGGATGTAATCATACTTATATGTATGTACGCTATGTCTGTCTATAGTTTGTTGTGGTGATATATGTATGTTTCTTATATAGTGTAACTTTGATCTTTTTGTCTTCTTTATGTTAATTTGAGGACCTCAAGAAGACTGGAGACCAGTTTGTCAAAGCTACCTAAATAAAGCTTGTCAAACCTTATCCTAGATTAAAAAAAAAAAAAAAAAAAAAAAAGACTAAGATTTTGGTCAAAACTCTACTCATTGTGTCTGACGATGAAATGAAGTAGACATTTCTCAAATCTTTGAACCCTGGTGTATATTCCCATTTTTGCTTTTCATGTTCCTTGACAGTGCTTAAACACAATTTGTAATTAAGGTAAAAATATTGAAAAAAAAACCCGAATCTGAATGGTTTGAAGAGCTCCAGTGACATATATTTTAGACAAATGGGCTTAAATTAGCTTTGAATGTGTCCTTCAAAATTCTAACAAACACAATATTATCAATCATTGAAGTGTCTTGACCATTCGCCTAACTCAGAATATACACAAGTGAAAAATACAGTTTTAATCAGAGCTGTTTACATGATGAGGTGGTGCTGACCACTACCAGTCTAAGAGGTCTATTATAACAAATCATAAAAAAGTCATGCATATGTAAAAGAAAAAAAAATATCTAAACTGGAATCTGCCCAATCAAATTGTACCAGCATCCACTCTGGCACATGAATTATCAGGGTTTATTTTATAAAACTGTAGACAAATGAACCTAGGACAACAGCCAATAACACACAGCAACAGAAGATCATCATTTGTTTCTTCGGAGCGTGCAAGAGAAGGACATAAACACACAAAAAAAGGTATTTCAGCATAAAACAAAGGAATAATAGGTAAAATAAGTAACAATGATTTCTTGAATTATGAGTCAAATTGTTCCGTGCCCATGCCAATGACTCAAATTATTCAACCCAAATCGACTCGATTGAAATGAATAGAAATGCCATTAATGCGCTCCACTCGTAGAAAACAAATGGCATTTTGTTTTGCTATGTTTGTAATTAAAGGAAGGAAAAAGTCGGAAAAAAATCAATAAAAAACAAAACATAGCAAGCCCGAGTAAACTATTTTTAGTGTAATTAAGATGTAAAGCAAAAAAGTACATACACAAACATAAACAGTGAGAAAGGGGTATGCACTACGCCAGACCCCTGCCCTCAATGCATGGGCACACACAAATGCTACTTGTCTCCAAGGTTTTTTGAAAGGCCTCCAGTTTTACAGTTTTAATATCATGATTTTTGTATTTTAAATTGAACATTAAAAAATGACTATGCAGAAATCCATCCAAGCAACATCAGTACCCGCTTATCCACACTAGAGTCACAGGCTTGCTGGTGCCTATCCCAGCTGACTTCGGGCAACGCTAAGCTAAGTCTTTTCACCTCTGTTTGTTTTGGTCCTGTGTTTTTCCATTGAGCCTATCCAAGAGTCAGCTGACTATGTCCTACCACAGTCTTCCAGGTCACCAGCAGCGGTGCTGCAGCCAAGCCCCGAATACCCAGTCACTGGGCTGCAGCCGTACCCAGAGTCCCTAGTCCAGCCGCTGCAGTCACCTCCAGTGTCGCTAACAAAGCCGCTGCAGTGGTATCCCGAGCACGGCACCACAGCAGAATCTCTAGCCCCCGGGCATGGCGCCTCAGCAGAATCCTTCAGTTGGTGCCCAAAAGCAACAGACACCAGAGCTGCCAGTTGGCCACCAAGTCATCTTTGTCTCAGGTCAGTGGACTGTAACTCATCTGTAACTCATCGTCTGTGACACGCCCCCAGTGGCCCGTTCCAGTCGACAACCAGCCAACACCTGGGCCTCCAGTCAGCACTCATTCGATGCCTTCAAAGTCTTCATCCAACAGTGTCCTGCCGTCTTCGCCTGCCGCTCTCCAGCAGCACTGGGGCACAAGACTGCCCGGGTTCTCCGGGGGTATCTTGTCTGGCGTTCCGGACGCCCCCCTGTCTCGCGTCACCGAGCACATCTTGTCTGGCATTACCGACACCCTCCTGACTCACCCGTCGGGCGCATCTCTTTTGGGGCCCCAGATGCCTGCTGGACTTGCCCTGCCAGGCGCATCTTGTCTGGCACCCCGGACACCTGCCTGACTTGCCCCGCCGGGCGCATCTTGTCTGGCCCCCCAGACGCCCGCCTGACTCGCCCCACCAGATGCATCTCGTCTGGCGGTCCGGACATCCACCTGACTCGCCCCGCCGAGCGCATCTTGTCTGGTGTCCTGGACGCCCACCTGACTCTCTGTTTTTGTTTGTGGGGTTTTGTTCCCTCCTCCATGCCCCCTTCTGCCCTCCCTGTTTGGGGTTTTTGGTTTTGTGGGTCTTTTGGTTTGGGGGGGGTTCTGTTATGGTTCCGTTGTGGGTTTGGTTTGGGTTGTGGTTTCTGTTTTGGGGGACTTTGGCTTTCTCAACTTGTGTTTTACTTTTTTGCTCTTGTGTCTTGCTCTCATTTGGTTTCCCTTGCGTCGATCCTCGTTAGCATGATTTGTTTCCACCTGACTATGTATCTGCCCTCGTGTCATCCAAACAACTGCCCCTGCCTTTTGTTCCTCCCCAGCTGTTTTGCGTTTCCTTGTTGTGCGTTTCCTTGTTGAGACTCTAGTCGATTTAAGTTAGAGTTTGTATTCAGTCCGTGTCAGGTCATTGTCTTTGTCACACATTGCCATTTTGCTCTTTGTCCGCGACCACGTCCAAGATGCCTCGCATCGCTCTTCGCCTCTGTTTGTTTTGGTCCTGTGTTTTCCAATTGAGTCTGTCCATATCTGCCACATTCGTTGCTAATGCCCTTTGGGTTGTTACGTTACTGTTTGCTGCCCTAATTTTCGGGCCTCTCTTTCAATTAAACACCAGCTTTTGATTTGACTATCTTTCATCATTTTGGGTCCACCCCTGCTCACCATCTTACCGAATCATGACAGTATTGCCCCCCAGCTGAGTGCCTGTACATTGGGGTTCTCTCAGTAGATGGGTGGGTTTCCTCCACCTTCGTTAGGGCAGTGATGGATGCAGTCCTGCATGTTTTCCAAGTTTAGATCCGCCGACATACCTCATACAAATGATCAGTTCATCAGCAACATCAGCAGAAGCCTGATAATGATCCTGATCATTATTCTGTATACTGTAGGTGTGTTGGGGCAAGAATACTGTCCCAGGGAAGACAGGGGGCATTAAGTCAGTGTGGACCATGTTTTGCGCCTACATTGTTGAGACAGATGATCTCAGATGTGTACATAAAATAGTTGGTGTGTGTAGTGGTTGCAATCCTCAAACCCTAGTTGATACCAACAGTTAGGAAAGCTGACACTAATACAACATTGCCTGGACATCGAGGACAGTGTCTCTGGAATGGCAATGTTGGGGTGGTGGTCCTAATCTATAAAAAGCATGACCGGAGTGTTCCAACAATAGGGATCATGCTATTTAGCCTCCCTAGAAAAGTCTATTCAGGGTTGGAGGGCCCATTGGGAAGTCGAACCTTGTATTCAGGATGAACAGTGTGGTTTTCATTCCGGCCATAGAACAGTGGATCAGCCTACAGCTAATGGTCTCCAGCCATTTGCAGGACACTTGAGGGTGTATGGGAAGAAGACCTTTGACCTTTCAGGAAGTTCTATGGCGAGTACTTGGGGACTGAATCTCGTGATATGGGCAATTTGGTCCATGTACCACTGATATCACTTTTGACCCACATTGCTAGGAGTAAGTCTGATTCATTTCCAGTGAGGGTTCAACTCTGCCAAAGCTGCCCTAACTTTGTTCATTACCTTATTGTCAGAAAAATCTCTAAAAGAAGACTAGGACAAGCCTAGCCTCTAAACAGCAAAAGAGTAACTCAGACCAGCCAAGACTGACTTTTCTCTGCTGTCAAAGGGGAAAGCTTGGCGTACATTCTCATGCGTTGCCAACAGCATTTTCGTAATACTTTTTATTCATTCAGCGAAGCATTGCACATTACAAGACATAACAAAAAGAGCCAGCCGGGCACCACCATCATCTGGGCCAAGGTCCCGGCTCACACTTTCCTGCATCGACCGCTCTATCTAAGGACTGGGGTGAGATGAACTTGGACTGCATAGATGGTAGAAATGCACACTATTCTAGACAAAAAAATAGGCACATAATGATACCAACCTAATATACAGTATGATTCCCTTCACACTTATGGACAGAATTTTTCAGCACAGTTGAAACATTGTGAGACTGCAGTTTGGTGGCCTCAGCATTGCATCTCTGCTTTTTGTGAATGACGTGGTGCTGTAGGCTTCTTCAGGCCAAACTCTCCAGCTTTCATTGGAGCAGTTCACCGCTCAGTGTGAAGCAGTTGGGATAAAGATCCACACCTCCAAAGCCGAGACCAGCGTCTTCAGTCAGCAAAGGACGAAGTGCCCTTTCTGGATCAGTGATGAAATACTGCCTTAAGTGGAACTTGTTCATGAGCGAAGGCAAGATGGAGCAGGGTATCGACAGGTGGATCGGAGCAGCATCTGCTGTGATGTGGACTTTGTACGAATCTGTCGTGGTAAAGTAGAAAAAGCTGAGCCCAAAGTCAAAGCTCTCTTTTTACTGGTCAATCTACTCACACTTATTATCACGAGCCGTGGGTCATGACCCAAACAAGGACATCTCAGATAGAAGTGGCTTGAATATGTTTTCTCCGCAGGGTGTCTGGGCTTTCCCTTAGAGATAGTCTGAAAATTTCAGTCATCCGGTAAAGAGCTGCTGATTCTCCACGTTAAGTGTCAGTTGAGGTGGCTCAGGCATCTTGATTAGGATCCTTCTAGGACACCACACCAGGTAGGACATATGCCAATGGCCCAGAACATTATGGAGAGACTGTCTGTTGGCTGTACTGGGAACACTTAGGGATCCTATGGTAGTAGCCCCCACCAAGTGTCTGGGGAAAGAAAGTATGGGCTTCTGCTTGCCTCCGCGACCCGGCCTCGGATAAGAGGTAGATGGATGCATGGATGGACAATAGAAAATCAAACAACGCTTACCCTGCGTGCTTCTTGTTGGAACTTAGCCGCTTTCTTTGTGTCAGCCACTGCTCTTTCAACAAAGCCCACTGATTGGTCCATATTACTTTCAATTCTGTCGATCATGCCTCCCTAAGAGATGAAAGGCAAAGAAATGAAGAGCAAATACCAACACACATACTCCAGAGGTGATAACAATAGTGCCTTTATGATGAATACAGTGGACCCCCGTGTTACGAACTTAATCCGTTCAGCGGCTATGCTGGTAACTTGAATTGCTCGTATGACGGGCAATCCAAACCTATGTTAATTCGTGAATGCGTGCAACGCGTGCAAAAACCTTAGGTAAAAACATCACAACTTTATACACATATTAAAAATTAGTAACATAATCTACTGTACAGTTAAATTAAATAACATAAATATACAAAGGAAAAATGACATTTACCTTTGGGGCGATGTGACGAGCTGGGTGGAGGTGGAGGGGAGCAGAGACGAACCAGCAGAATTTATTTATTTATTTTCTTAAACGCAAAATTTTTTCAAACGAGAACATATCATCGGAGATTTCCTTCACTTTAATCCATAATAGAAGAAGCCTCTTCATTTTGTTGTTGACCGTCCCCCGGCAAGGAAAGTCTTGCCCTTAGAAGATTGCCAAGCGGTTACGGCCATACTCTCTAACAAGGTTAACTATGCGTGCGCCTTCTTCGTATTTTTTTATTATGTCCTGCTTCGTTTCTATTGTCATTATCCTCTTACTTCTTCCTTTACCGCCACTAGCAATTTTAGAAGCCATGTCTAATAGATAAAGTTTGCAAAGTCTTCACAACACACCGACCAGCTGTGCCATCAAGCTAGATGAAGGCGTTCGGCCAATAGCATATCAGCATTTCTGTGATTGACGTGACGCCGGCCAATAGCATATCGGCATCTCCGTGACTGAGACCGTGACTGTGACCTTAATCGACCAATAGCATATCGGCATGACCGTGACTGAGACCGTGACTGTGACCTTATAAGACCAATAGCATATCGGCGTTTCCGTGACATGCGAGAATAGTTATTTTCGTTGATGATTTGTATTTTCATGTCATAACCTAAAATGAATTTGTATTAAAATCTAAATACAGTTAGCCCTGGTTTACGACGTCCCTGGCTTGCGTGTTTTCCACCTTACAATGTCGATGGCAGCGTTTTTTGTCCCTCCTCCTCAAACATGGCGCCCAGTGTGTGACTCTGCAAGTCGCACAAAACTACTCATTTTGTTCTACTCATACGTCTATACAGTGATCCCTCATTTTTCGTGGTCAATTGGGACCAGAACCGATAAATATAAACCATGATATAGCCCCCCCCTAACCGCGCCCCCCTCCACAGCGCATATATATATATATATATATATATATATATATATATATATATATATATATATATATATATATATATATATATATACATATATATATATATATATATATATATATATATATATATATATATATATATATATATATGTATATATATGTATATATATATATATGTATATATATGTATATATATATGTATATATATATATATATATATATATATATATATATATATATATGTATATATATATATATATATATATATATATATATATATATATATATATATATATATGTATATATATGTATATATATATGTATATATATATATATATATATATATATATATATATTTATTCAGTAGTAAAGGCCACCTGCGCTGTGGAGATTGGATGGGCAAGGAGGGATGCGTTTGCGAGGGCTTGCTTGGCCTGCTGAAAGGGCCGCACCTGCTGAGGAGACCATTCCAGAAGGTCTTTAGCCTACTTTTTTCGTAAGGCGTCGTAAAGAGGCTATAAGAAGTGGGCTGCATGGGGTAGGAAATGAAAAATTAACCATGCCTAGAAACTCCTGCAGCGCCTTGACTGAGGCAGGACGAGGAAACTCCATCTCTCTCAGGGTCCCCAATGTGGCAAGATGAAGATACACACGATGCTGTTCTAGTATACGTCTTTACTCTTCACTTGTCAACACAAAACTGGACAAACATTGTTAACATCATCAAAGAAATAAAACACAAGGTTCAAAGCTTCACAATCTCTTTCAGCTTGCCTACTGGGTATCCGGCCAGGTCCTAATGCCCGCCAACATATATATATATATATATATATATATATATATATATATATATATATATATATATATATATATATATATATATATATATATATATATATATATATATATATATATATATATATATTTTTTTTATTTATCTATTGCTTTTATTATTTTGTAAATGTGAAAAGTCTTCATTCAAAGCATATTGCAGTACCCTACAAATAACCTATAAATTACAACCGTAGCTACCCCTTTCCATCTTTTGACCTCTCGCAAGCAGCTGCCCGGACATCGGATTAAAGTGAATCCTCTTATATCATAACAACACATTTGAAATTTATATTTATTACAAAATAAATCTAGGGAAAAGTCAGATTTCCAAAGCTGTGCATTTTGACGTTGCTCTCGATGTAGGCACACAGTCAGGTGTGTGCATTTCCTCTCGGCACGCCGATGAGTCACGTGATCGGCTCCCAGAGACCAAGCTGTCAATCAATGTGCTTACTAGCATGTTCGTAATGTGTGCATGTGTGCTGAGCTGAGTGCACATAGGCAGTTACAGGAGAGACACAGGAGAGATGAAAGCAAGCTTTTGGATCCATTTGCCTTTTGTAATAAATTGGAATTTAAAGTGTAAACTCTGCATTTTAATCATGTTCGGTAAGCTTCTTGTGCTCTAGTCCGAGGAAGTGCTAAACGTATAGGCACGTGACAAGACACGGAAAAGAGAGGGCAAACCAATACATTTACGATATAAGGTTTAATCATTTAAGATCTAAGTAAATATGTGTACTGCAGTAGTAGTTCGACTTCCAAGGAGTGCCAGTGACAAGTGCATTTATAGATAACTTGCTTATCGGGCATGTCTCTCCGCAATATATTTTTTTTCTCCTCCCAAAAAATCCGCGATGCACTGAGGGCCCGAAAGGCGAAGCGCCAAGTCGCAAGGGATCACTGTATACACATCACCAATTTTGTCACTAGAATGCTGGTCTGCTATTGGTCGGCATCATGGAAGCTCTAAGATGCTGGTCTGCTTTTGGTCGATGTCACGGTTTCTAAAATGGTGGAACGTTAAAACTTTGTTCGCCTGTGTGCTTACAAAAATGTATTTATAGTGCATTTTAGTGCTTAATTCACACTTTAATTGGTCAATCATGGGTCCCAAAATTGCTAGTGATATTAAAGGGAGAAGTAAGAAGATGATTTGTATAGAAACTAAACTGGGGATAATCAAGAAAAACGAAGAAGGTTAAGCTAGGCTAGGCTATGGAAAATGGCCATTACAAGCTCTCACGGCTCTCAAAGGTGAATAAATCCATTTTATATTTTTTATGTATGCTATTTAACTGTATACGTGTATATTACATAAAAGTAGCTCACTCACTATACTATTTTGATACCAATTTTTAATATGTATATACAATTTTTATGTTTTTACCTGTGGTTTTACATGCATTTGCTATTTAACATATTTTTGGATTGCCTGCCATACGTCAATTTTGTGTTGTGATCCCAACCGCGGAATGGATTAATCTCGTATACCGGGGGCCCACTGTAGTGTTTTCACTTTCTTTCCAAATTGCTAACTTGCTTTGGAGCAGAATTTGTCACATACCTGATTTTCAACCAGCATAGCAATATCAACAAACATGTCATGAAGCTCTTTAATGCTGCTTTCCAACCTAATAATGTCTTTGTGACGAGCTTCAATTTCATTTAAGGCTTGCTGGTTTAAGTGTTGATCCATAATCTGTGGGGAAAAAACAACAACACATTATTATCAAAAGTAGAGAGAATACAGGGATTGGAGCGCCAAGATTCCCACCTTTGGCTGCCGCACAGCTTACACCGCAACCGACCCCTATGGACCCTCCCACAGCTGGTGGGCCCATGGGAAGGGGGACCCATGTAACCTCTTTGGGCTGAGCCTGGCCAAGCCCCATGGGTGCGGGCCTGACCACCAGGCGTTCAGCAACAAGCCCCACCTTTATGCCTGGCTCCAGAGGGGGGCCCCAGTGACCCATGTCCCACCCGATTCCTTTTATCTTTTTATTAATGAATGGTCTATAAGCCGTGCTTAGTATTATCTTCTTGGAGCTGTTTGCCATGGGTGACCCGGCCAGGGGCATAAAGCTACAGACAACTTAGCTACTAGGATCAATGGGATGCACAAACCCCTCCACCACGGTTAGGTGACGGCCCACAGAGATGTATAGAGGGATATATTATAAAAAAGTCTCCTTCTCACCCTATCTATGTCATCCTCAAGCTTGGGTCCTCTACTAGAGGCCATAGAGTTTGAGGGTTCTGTGTAGTATCTTTGATGTTCCTAGGACTGCACTCTTCTGGACTGAGGCTTCAGATGTCTGGATTTGCTGGAGTCACTCACCCAGTTTGGGGGTTACTGCCCCAAGTGCCCCCACTACCATTGGGGCCACACAAACCTTGAACTTCCACATCCGTTCCGGCTGCTCTTTCAACCCTTGATACTTCTCAAGTTTTTCTTGTTCCTTCTTCCTGATGTTGGCATCAACTGGGATCACTAAATCTATCACCACTACCCTCTTCTATTCTTTGTTCACCACCACTGTGTCTGATTGGTTAGCCAGGACCTGCTTGTCAGTCTGGAAGCTGAAGTCCCACAGCACCTTGGCCCTCTTGTTCTCAACCATTTTCTGTGGTATGGCCTATCGGGATACAGGTATTTCTATTCCTTACCGGTTACAGATGTTCCTGGATACTATTTCAACCACTTGGTTGTGCCTCTCCGTGTACGCTGATCCAGCTAGCATCTTACACTCTGCTACTATGTGCTGGACTGTCTCAGGGTCTTCTTTACACAGTCTGCATCTTGGGTCTGGTCTACTCTGGTAGATTCTGGCCTCTGTGAGTCTTGTGCTTATGGCCTGTTCTTGTGCTGTCATGCCTCTTTACTGTCTGTCAGTGGTACATGCCATATAGTGGTTCGTCCCTCCAGGTTGTCTGTTCCTCCTCCTCTGAACCCTCCTCAGGGTTCTGCTGCCTGAGACACTCACTTAATAGTTAATCCTTCAAGGCCATCTTTCTGATGTAGCCTTGTATTTTTGATGTTTCACCCTGGGCCGTGGCCTTGGCGCTAACTAGTCCTCGGCCTCTGTCTTTCCGTTAAGTGTATAGTCTCAGCGTGCTGGACTTGGGGTGGAACCCTCCGTGCATGGTGAGGATCTTTCTAGTTTTTATATCTGTGGCTTCTATCTCCTTCTTTGGCCAGTTTATGATGCCAGCGGGGTATCTGATGACAGGTAGTGCGTACATATTGATAGCTAGGACCTTGTTCTTACCATTCAACTGGGTTTTCAGGACCTGCCTTACTCTCTGGATGGTACTTTGCTGTAGCTGACTTCCTTATGACCTCTTCATAGTTTCCATTAGCCTGTGGGATGCCAAGGTATTTGTAGCTGTCTTTGATATCACCCATGTTGCCCTCAGTCTGGATCATCTTGCCTCTCTTTGAGACCATCCTGCCACACTTATCCAATACGAATGACATCCCTGTCAGTCAGTACATTTGGATCATGTAGGTGTCTAGTGCTGTCTAGCTCTTCATCATCCAGTACGTATGGATCATGTAGGTGCCTGGTACTGTCTAGCTCTTCATCTTTGACACTCTTTCTTGGATGTCTGCCATTGAGATGGTTACTGGTTCTTGTTCTGGGGGGGGCTGTTCTGTGCTCAACTCTTAGGCCCACTAGCCATTGGGCATTGGTCTTATGTGATGCCTGGCTTTCTCATGTCTTTGCAGAATTTTTCCACCTCAGCTTTTGGTGGGTCTGACTGTTGTTCCCCTCCCACTGAGAGTACACCTTGGCTGGTTCAGTGGAGAACAACTTGTTTATTCTTCTAGTGTATCTCTTCAATTGGGCAACAAGAGCTGTTAATCGCAAGATCTATTGCACTGTTCTGCATGGAGACGTCAGAAGTTGCTCCTGGTATTTGCTAGCCAGCCTGGGTATAACAGCTCCTAGTGCCCTGGTTACCGGTATGACTGTTGTTGTTACCCTCCACATTTTCTCTAGTTCTTCTTTCAGCCCTTGGTGTTTATCCAGCTTTTAGTGTTCCTTTTAATGGGTGTCGCTATTACTCGGGATTGCTACAGTACATGTATCACACTTGCAGTCTCTTGATGTATTTTTCATTCTATCAGGATGGGAGGCTATTAGGGGTGGGAATCTTTGTCTCACGATTCGATTTGATTACAATTTTGGGGTCTCTGATTCTATTCAGAATCGATTTTCCATTCTCAACGATTTTTTATTCAAAACGTTTCAATACAAATAGTTAAATATTTTTTCTGCTTCAATCAATAGAAGTGCAAGTAATTATCCTCATGTAGTAATAATCATGCAGGTCTTGCAAGACAATAAAAAGGGACACAATGTTATTTTACACACAGTACATTTATTAAGTTTTTATTTGTAAGGAGCATGCCTTTTTCCACAAAAAATAATGTGGACAACTGCTATTTTTGAAGCTCACTATAAACCATATAGCTTATATAGTATAAAATACGATTAAACAAACCAAAAAAAGGTAGAACAAGACAACAAGTTATGTTGTCATTTCTTCGGAAGTTACAATACAAAGATATTATGTCAAAAACTATTGCCCAAAAGAAAAATTTTCTCAGTAAATTGATGACAAACAAGATACAAAAATAAACTTTTTCACACTAGGAGCTAAATTGATAGTATGGAGAAAAGTATGACAAAAATGCGTGTCAGCTGGTTCATTTTTGTGTATATCGGGAGTATGCAACCATTGCAATCACAATTGTTTGTAACAATATTTATTACAGTAAAGACACTATTTTCATTTACATATATGTGAGTCATACGTGTTTGTGAATTAGTTTGGCATTTGCATACATTGTTTTGTATTTTATCTGTTTTTTAATTTTATTTTGTGGACATGCTGAAAATTAGCGTTTTGTTGATTATGGAACATTTTCTTTATGTTCTGTATGATTATTTTTCTTGGTTAGCTCATTTATTTCAATATTGTCAAGTCCTTAACAAGGTTTGAAACTGTCCTCGTTGAGATGAATATAAGCTTAGTCTGAGCTAAATGGTGAGCTAACCTCTGAAGTGATGATGCAAGAGTAGTTTTAAGCTTTAAATGCACATCTTGGCATCAACATCAACAGAGTGAAACTAAAAATGAAGAAGGTAACTCAAATCAGTCATGTTCTTCAACAGCTCACATTCACAGCCCGTGCAAAGGACAACTCAACAGCAATGACCTTAAGCTAACATCATACGTAATTTTAACTTTCAAATATCACAACAATTTAACAAACAACATTATACCTACAGGCGTTACCCCTGTAGGAGTTTAATACGCGTCTTGCTGTGCAAGCACGTTCTTTGCCCTCGTCCTGAATTGCAGTAAACGAAAATCGCGATTCTGATGAAAATGGATTTTTTTGGCACACCCCTATTGGCTATCACTAGTTTATTGTCTGGATAAGGAGTTCTCAGAGGATCTTGGCCTGGTTGGTCTCCACTCTGTTTTGAGGTGTCGGCCATCTTGATCCTGAGAGCTTCAAGCCATATTTGGTACAGAAGTTACGGTACATAAAGGCCTTGCCTGCCAGCATCTTATACCCTGCTGTGAAGTGCTATATCATCTCTTGTGCTTCTTTGCCCAGCCTACACCTGGGATCCTCTCTGGTGTGGTAGATCATGGCCTCTGTTTATCTTGTGTTCAGTGCCTGTTTTTGCGCTGCCATGATTAACACCTCTGAGATATCTTTAAGTTCAGCCAAAGTGGTACAGGCCATGGAAGGACTTATCTTTCCATGACATTCGTCTCTTTTTTCTTGTCCTTCTACTGGGCTTCTGTTGTCTGAGGCATTTGGTGAGCAGTTCGACATCTTGATGAATACTTTGCTGTATACAAGTGGAGGTAGTTCAAGCCCTTCTGTTATGATCTTCTTTCCTCGCTTAAATATCATTCACCAGGCGCTTATCTAGTCCGAATGACATCCCAATATCTGAAGTAGATCCCCGTGAGGTGAATCAGGGACTCAATTTCACAATCGCTCATTTTGATGCATTCTTTGTTTCCTCCTGGATGAGGAAACAAGTCAAATGGAATACCTTTCCATGTTCTCTAACTAGAGAAATTAGCTGCATACCTCACCATTCTTAACTGAATCAGCTGGAGACATCATAACTTTTACCTGATCCTCTCCATTTTAGTAATATTCATGTGTGTTAACAAGGATGGATTAGTTCCGTCTGCTTGCTTCTTTAATGGAAAATCATGCCGTAAGAACCTCAGCTGACACAAGCTGCAGATCGCTGCAACAGGCACTTGTTGCAAACAGCCAACTGACTCTCGCTTGTCCCCTTACGGTAATTAGTTTAAGTGAGGATGGGGTCGATACAAAAATGCACATCGGTGCATCAAAACTCAGCTTTGAAGATCAATCTTCTTCGAATGGTGTTGAATTAAAAAAATAATAATTTTTAACTTCCTGTTTGTAGGATGTACCCATATTTTTGGCTTTCATTTTTGGGGAAAAACAGTTTCTTATATTTGTGGAATTACGATTAGATGTCAGTCCCTATCCCAGTGCACCGCTGAGCCACAGGAGAATATAGGTGTGTGTTTAGTCAGCATGGGCTGTGGTGGGGCAGTACTTAATGAGTAATGTGAGGAGCCAGTCATTTTCTCTGATCGAGAAGTGCCGTTCCTAAAAATGTAGCAATGAGCACGAATGCTCAGAAAGATAGAAAACGCAATACTTTGAAAGTGTTTTTGGTTAGGAAATTCTAAGATGGTTAAACCGTCCAAAAAAAAAAACAAATTGCATAGAACACATGTCACAAAAATTATGAAATATACAATATGTATATTTACCCCAGCAGTGAAGACAGCTGAGTTGCCTCCCTCCAGCATCTCCTCCAGTTCCTCATCAGTTTTTGCTTTGCCAGCTAAAATTAAGAACAAAAACAATAAAAAGGAGGGATTTTTTAACTTTTGTTCGCCGATTTGGGTTTAGAGTCACAAAAAAAAGTAGAAAATTTCATATTCACAGAATAGGATGTGATCAATATACTCATGCCTTGGGATGATACAAAACTTTTCCATATCATAAACTGTAATGGTATCTATGTATCTTTGTCCAGACAGAGCCACTTACTGATCTCAAGCTGTCGAGCAATCCGTCCTTTACTCTTGTCTCTGAAGTCAACTTGAGCTTCGTTGTATTTTGTCATTACCTCTACAAATTTCTTCGCCAGGATGGCATGCTGGGGAATTTAGATCATTTGTAAGTTAACAACAGTGGGAAAAAAGTTGGTAAAAAGTTGATAGTTGAAACGAATTTGATAATTTTCAACTTCTTCAAGTCTGTGTGCATGCTGAGACAGTCAAGTAAGTAACATTATAGGCCTGATTTACCGTTTGCAAAATTGCATGTTTCTTTTTAACAGTTTGTGGTGTGTTGTACATGATCTATTAAAATCGCAACTTTTTATAAACTTCGTTAGTAGTTTGTACGGTAGCACTGAAATTATGTTTGAAGCAATGGAATAAGAAGTCTTTGTGGATAAGGCAAACAAGTATTATGGCAAAGAAAAAACATTGCTCGATCGTTTTTTAGAAAAGCCAACAACTGCATAAAAAGCAATGTTTTTGTTTGATTTGTTCAACCTGTACCGAATGCATGAGAACTGGGTGGAGCTGCTCCTCTTGTGGTACAAAATAAATAGAAGAGCGTAACACCAATTTTTCGGCGTGCTAAAATACTCCAGATGCACGGAAATGCAGAGCTTAACAATTGCGCACTCCTGGTTGTGGTTGTGCCATATTGAAATTTGACATGTTGTAGCTACCTGGGTGAAACTTTCGCTCCCTCGTGTCTTCTGATAAGGCTTTCCCTTTGATGTAAAATGTCTGGACAAAATACTAAACTTGGGCAAAATCATTCAGAAGCTTGTATGTCACCGTTTTTTTGTTTGTATTTGGCATTTAAAAAAATACATATGCATATCGCTGTTGCCTTTCAGTTTTGCCTGCAGCTGACTGACATACAAGCTATTAAAAATGCTAAATTTGAATGCTCAAGCCTTAATCCATAATCACAAATGTATCTAATTTGCACAAAATGATCTTTATTAGCACAAAATGATCTTAATTTGGAGCCACTTACTGTAGCATGTCAAGCAGTAATCAATGGATTTGGTTTCACTCAGATCATAGAAGCAATATTTTAGATTTTAGTGTTAACCCGTGGCTTAGCAGCATCAAATTTCACATTATTGCTACCTGCTGCCTTTGGTAACTACTTCTTTTCTTTCTTTTTTTGGTTCAATTGATAAGCTCACAAATGATTTTAACACGGTTCTTTTAAATTCCTTTTAAAACTCAAAACCCGACTGAAGAGGCATATTCTATGGTTTCCAGATGAAACCCGCATGCTAAAACAGTTAAGTCGGTAAATTGAGCGATCAACCAAAATCGAGGTCTTCCGTCAGGCCTGATGCAATAGCTCACTGAAATATAAAGAGGCTCTTAGTGTATCTAAAACTAATAATTTCTCCAGAATGATAGGTCTCAATTAATACAACCTTAAAAATTTATTTGATATGGTAGCTAAGCTAATACAACAGGAGCCTACTTATAGCTTCCACCATTTAGCACATGATTTCATATAATTTTTTACTCAGCGGAATCAGCTAATAAAGGACGAAATTAAGGACGCAACGCCAAATTTCCACCCAGTACTGTGATTGATGATGGTAGATTGAACACTCAGGCTTATATAAGGTGATAACCCTGTCCCAGTTTGATTTAGTATCCCTGGAGTGTCATACACACCTGGTTAATGCAGAAAAGCCGCCATCCTGCATGATGGACATGCTTCCAGGCACTCGTTAAAAAATAGTTTCCAATTTTAGGTTTGTCTGTCTTGAATATTATCAATTTGTCGCCTTGCTTTGGCATTGTACCAGAAGCTTTTAGGACTGCCGTCATTCAACCACAACTTAAGAAACCTCAACTTGATCCTGAAAATCTCTCTAATGATAGACCAGTGTCACATATTCCGTTTATTGAAAAAAATCACGAGACAGTTGTAGCACAACATCTTCGCGATTACATGGCTGATAGCAGTAGATTTGAACTCCTTCAGTCAGAATTTAGGGTTAACCACTCAAACGAGACAGCCCTTGTAAAAGGGAAAAATTCTCTTCTCTTTGCCATGGATTCCAACATCTCATCAATATTATTGTTACTTACCTTATTATTATAATTACCTTAGTGCTGCTTTTGACCCTATTGATCATCATCTATTTATAAAACATCTTGAATCATGTGTTGTTATCTCATGGTCACCACTTCTTGGTCAGAAACGACGCACAGTGTCTCTCATGGCAAGGCGACCTCTGAATCTTTGACCGTGTAATGTATTGTCCCACAGGGGTCAGTACTTGGTGATATTGTGGCAAGACGAAGAATCCACACGTTGCTGTGCTAGTGTACATCTTTACTCTTCGCATGCCATCACAAAAACTGTACAATATTGCCCAAATCAGCAAAGACAAAGCCCCCAGTTTCAAACATTAAAGGTTCGTTGTAACATGCCTACAGGCACACAGCCCCCCCCTCCCCGAAACACACCAACACCCAGAAAGGGATAACGAAAACCCCAGCGTATTCACCAGTCTGACACCTTGAGTACACAGTCCGGTCCTGGTCAGTGTATGTGACACCAGTAGGCCCAGGTGCGACAGGAGTAAGGGTCAGACACTCAGCGTGAAAACCACAAGGTATCGTTGCCAAATGGATGTTCTGAGGTTCCGCTGGAGCCGGAGCGGCAGCGCTGACCTGGATGCTGGCAAGAATGGTGGGTTTCTGAGAAACCAGCCTGTGCCCGGGTCAGAACCTGCTGCAGCACCACCACCAGCTGACTCACTCCGATGTATACCAGGACCATACCTGCTAGCAAGGTGAATCCGTAGGCTTGAGGCCTACTGCTGAGGCCGGATGGACATCGGTGGTGGATCAGGCCGCCCGGCCCGGGCGCACTCCTGATCTCGGTTGACGGCCCGGGGACTCCGGAACTGGACTGCACCAGCCGTTCTCACCATCGCCTGTACCAGCCTGTTGCTGGCTGGCTTGAGCCTGGGGGTACCGAGGAACTGAGCGACGGGTGAGAGGACCCTCGGCGGGGTGCTGGCTGGGACCAACAGATTCCCAGAAGCAGGCTGACCTGGTACCAGCCTGTTGCATTACCCAACAAGTAGTAGGCTGGTCGAGGGCTGGTCACAGGTGGAACAGCACCTCAGCTCCTCAGCCGAGGAAGACACCTCTTCAACAGCCTGCCGAACATTCTAAAGTCTGGGGTCACCAATGTGGCAAGATGAACCGTCACTCTATCTAACGTCTTTAAATAGGACAATGCACATTATTAAGGTAATCTGGTCACCTATTTTAATGTCTGGGGTCACCAATGTGGCAAGACGAAGAAACCACACATTGCTGTGCTACTGTACGTCTTTACTCTTCCCATGCCATCACAAAAACTGTACAACATTTTCCTAATCAGCAAAGACAAAGCCACTAGACAAAGCATCAAAGGCTCATTGCAACATGCCTACAGGGTGAGGTCCATGGTCCTAGTGCCCACCGCAATATTATACATAAATATGATATTAGTTTTCATTGCTATGCTGATGATTCATTGTTATGCTGATGATACCCAACTATAAATTCCGTATGTGCCAAATACACGTAATTGCAGCAACTGAGGTCTGTCTGATTGCAGCGTTTTTTTTCTCCTTCCTGCCTCCTCCTTTCGGTTTGGAGAGAGGGCTAGATGGGGAGAGATGATTTGACTTTTTTTTTTATTTATAGCTTTTCTCTTTATACAACAAACACCTAACAAAGACAGAGTACTCGCACACACACACAAAAAAAAAACAAACGCTGGATTGCGATGTCTCTACAGTATGTTTTGTAATGCCTTCAGTGTGATAGTTTTTGTCCCGTCGTCGACATATAAACAGTCCACTTCTCCTATTTTTCCCGACATTTTTCCTCTTCTGTCCTTATCATGTGAGTCAGTTTCTCCATTACAGATATTTCAATCACAATTTTCTGCCATTCATCTTTTGTTGGTGGGTCTGACTTATACCACTTCCTCGTGATTGCTTTCTTACATGCAACTAACAAAATTTTCAGTAGGGAGAGATGATTTGAATGCTGTCATGCAGCCCTGCGTTGATCGACCATAGTGGGCCATACCTCCTCTACGACACTTTTGTTGGGATGGTCCCACGCGGCAGTGATGGAAAGTAATGAAGTACAAATAATTTGTTACTTTACTTAAATAAATTTTGCCTGTACTTTGTACTTTTAGAAGCATTTTTTGGACTTTTTACTTTTACTCCTTACATTTAAAACACAAATATCATACTTTTTATTTACTATATTTAAAAAAAAAAAAAGCCTCGTTACTTATTTATCTGTTAACAATTCGCAATAAAAGGTGTTATTTTACTTTCAGCATCTTTGCGCAAACTATGTAAACCGTGTTTGACCAATCAGCCTGGCAGCAGCTAAATTTAAAAAAACACAGAGACATCCCACAACTGTCAGTGCCACATAACCTGAAGAGCCTTTGCTAGAAGCTAGCGTCGAACAAGACACGGACAAATAACCGCATAACCACAGGCAAACTATGTAAAGTGTGTTTGACCAATCAGACTGGTTGATGCTAAATTTTAAAAAATGCAAAGACGTCCTACAACTGTCAGCCTGGAGAGCCTTTGCTTGAAGATAGTGTTGAATAAGACACTGACAAATAAACCAAATAACCACAGGCTTAAGAGGCTAAAGCCCGCAGACACTCACCCTCACCCATGGCCTTACTTGAAGGATTTCTTCGCGTTCATTGAGGAAGTCAAAACCTCATGGGGTGGTTGTCTCCAAGAACTCTCCGTTGAATCTCAAAGCATGATGAGGTAAGTTAACTAAATGATGCCGCTGTTACAACATTAGTTATTTGCTAGCTCGCTTATATTCGCAATGTGGCTAACGTTAGCTAGCTACGCCAATAAAGATAATGCTAATTGTCATCAGCAATTTTTTTTTTTTTTTTTTTTTTGCCAAAGGTCTATATTCTCGTTGGTTTTATCTTTTACCAAGGTAAGAAACCCCATTTAGCAGGGGTAGCCCATACCAAGCAAAATTGTGGGGACTTTTCCAGCATAATTTGATTGCTTTAATTTATGGGTGCTGTGGCGGACACTAGGACCATGTCTCTCACCCAGGAGGCATGTCGCTATGATCCTTTGATGCTTTGAACCTGTTGGCTTTGTCTTTGCTGTTTTGGACTTTGTTGTTTCAGTTTTGTGATGGCATGCGAAGAGTAAAGATCTCCACTAGCACAGCAACGTGTGGTTTCTTCGCCTCGCCACAGTGCCTTTAATGCAGATAGCCCCATAGAAATCATTGAGTTGATTGCTCAGGTTAAACCAAATATAAATGTCGTTCCCCTAAATTTAAGTTTAAATATGATATGCATATTAGGCATTATTGAAGTTGGCTGCAACTTAAGCACATCCCAAAGGCAGAAATATGACAATCAAAAATCATTTTGACCATATTTTATCAAATTATTACGATCATTTTATTCAACAGTTTATTACAATGTTGTGCAATTAAGGAGAAAGGAGTATGAAAGGACTTGATTCTTTTGCAGTTTTACATTTTTTGATGTCCTTCGCATATGTATGTGTTTTTATTTGGTTATTTGATTTGCACAGCCACAGAGTGGTTAGCTTATCCAGCATATCAAATCCAGCTTGCTCTGACCTCTGCGGATTTCCTGCGGATTTCCTGACCTCTGCGGTTCTCCCTGAGACTCACATTTATTTCCACTTTCCAGAAACATGCATCACAGGTGTAATGGACGCTCTAAATTGTCCTTAGGTGTGATTGGGTGCAGGAATGGTTGTTTGTCACTGTGCCATATGCCTGGCTGGCAACCAGTCCAGCGTGTCCCCCGCCTACTGCCCACAGACAGTCGGGATAGGCACGAGCAAGCTAGCAACCCTAGTGAGGATAACTGGCTACAGATGGTGGATGGATGATTTTCATCCTAGTTAAAATAATCCCGGTCTTATCCAGAACACAGAAATGTGTGTAAATAACAAATGCATCTGAAGTTGCTAACTTCATAGTGAAGTACAGTACGTCAACTAAATCATCCATCCATGCAATATAGCATTATGCATGTAGCCGCTTAGCCTCACTGAGGTCTCTGGCTTGCTGGTGCATATCTCAGCAGTCTTCGGGCAGTAGGCGGGGGACACCCTGGACTGGATGCCAGTAACTCGTAGGGCACACAGTGACGAACAACCATTCACGCACCCAATCACACCTAAGGACAATTTAGAGCGGGGGTGTCAAACATACACCTTGCAGGCTGGTTCTGGCCTGAACAGGTTTCATCTGGCTTGCAAAATGGTTTTGTAAAGTATAAAAATTGATTTTTTTCTTCTTTAGACAACTTGCAATGTTATATAATTAATAGTTTTGTTAATTTTTTTGTCATTATTAATAATGTTGTGTTTGTACTATTTTAGACAGTATTAAAAAAAAAGAATAATATATCTGAAGTTGCTGTTTTAATGCTGTATAAACATATACAGTGATCCCTCCTACTTCGTGGTCTCAGATATCGCGGTCTCAGTACTTGGCAGATTTTTCCAGGAAAAATTAAAAATATTTCCTGATAAAAATTTTTTTTAAAAATGCGCAAAATGAAAAAAAGCAAAAAAAGTACATTATACAGTACTGTATTCATCAAATAAGTAATATTAGGTAATAACTATGTTAAGAATTCTTCAAGCGTTAGCGTTTGTGACGTTTTTTTTATCTTATTTTGAAATGTATGCTTTTAATTTGTCGGGTCGCGCTGCATTTCCGTTTCCTGTTGTACGTTCTCTGTGAGTCATTCAGCTAGTTACAGTGACATAGTGAAAGACAATGTAAGCTCATATTTATAGTTTATTATCATTTATGTTGATAACGCACGCTACTGCCTATGTTTAGTAAGCGATGAGTGTTTATTCTGTTTATGTGTTCGTTTGTGTAGAGGTTGCACTTTATAGTTAGTAGTTGTTGTTAGTTGTTGCTAACCCGCTAATGTCGGCTAAAAATACCGTAAATTCATAGATTAAGTGTTCATATGTTAGTTGACCGACTTTAACATTGTTGTTGATTTATTATTCAACAGATACTACTTGATACACCATACATGAGCCAAAATAAATGTGAAGTTCAACGTGATGACTTGCGTACTCTTTCACCGGAGTCTTGGTGCAGATAACCAGTCCTGAGAACGAATTCTCAACAAACTAAGTAATATTGGTTGTTTAATGAATATACAATAATGTTATTAAGGATAATGTAATGCCAAATAATAGGAGAAAGGGAATAAAATACGCAAAAAATACACACACAAAAAAAGGATTGTTTATGGTTACTGTGGCTATATTGGGGCGTACATAGAAATCTAGGAACTGATACCCTACTTCGCGGGTTTCAGACTTCGCGGGCGGTTGACAACCCCTATTAACCGCGAAGTAGGGGGGATCACTGTACCATGGTTTTATATGTCTGGCTCACTTGTTAATAGATTTTCCTTTATGCGACCTGCAAGCTAACATGAGTTTGACACCCCTGATTTCGTGTGTGACCATTTAGAGTGTCCAATACACCTTCCATGCATGTTTTTGGAATGTGTGAGGAAGCCGAATTTTCCAACGAGCTGCCCCTCCTTAAACATAACTGACAATATTTATCTCAACGGCATGGAAAAATATCCATAGGAATTGTGACCGTTGAATTGCGAGAGAAAATACTTTTTAAATTTTATTTTACATTAAAGTACATTTCAGAGTATTACCACATTTTACCAGAGTAGATTTTTGGTTCAGCCCTTTTTTTTTATTTATTTATTTTTTTTTTTACATAGTGTCATTTTACTTTTTCTCAAGTAAACAATCTGTGTACTTTGCCCATCACTGCCACTCGGCTAGACTGTGAGGAGGATCTTACTCAATGGCTTCAAGGCATCTTTGCACTGGACACTTACTGCCTAATATGGCACAATGTTATTTTTAGCACAGCATTGTGCCTGGAAAGGAGCTCCTGCCAGCTGCGGTGCCTTCTGATGGTTTCTTATTTTCCTAAGATGGGGTTGCCCATGGTGAAAGGCACAGAGCTGGTGTGGGCATACTGATTGCCCCCCCCCCCCCCCCCCCCCCCCCAGCTCCGTTGGACGAGAAGTTAGCCTACCTCCACCTTCGGGTGGAGCGGATGGGTCCTGACTGTGGTTTGTGTTTATGCACCAAACACCAGTTCAGAGTACCCACCACTTTTGGATTCTTTGGAGGGAGAGCACACCCTCTAGGTACTCCCTCCTTCTAGGTCGGGGACTTCAATGCTCACGTGGGCAATTTGAATTGCTAATCTGAATTTGAGTGGTGCTTTGTTATTGGACTTCTGTGCTCATCATGGATTGTCTATAATTAGCAGCATGTTCAAACTTAGGGGTGTCCATATGTGCACCTGGCACCAGGACACTAGGCTGCAGTTCGATGATCGACACTGTGGTTGTATCATTGTATATCACATGTTTTGGACATTTTGGTGAAGAGAGGGGAGGAGCTTCCAACCTGGTGATGGGTTGGCTCCGCTAGTAGGGGAGGATGCCATTCAGACCTAGCAGACCAGAGTGTATCGTGAGGGTCTGCTGGGAACATCTAGCACAGTACCCTGTCAGAAGGAGTTTCAACTCCCACATCCGTCAGAATTTCTCGCACTCCCCAGGGGAGGCGGGAAGACCAGAGTGGAAGAGTCAGAATGGACCATCCATTGTCAAGGCAGTTGATCAGAGTTGTGGCGGTAAGGTGGTTGGTGCCTGTCGTGGCAGCAATCCTCAAACTTGCTGGTGGACACCAGTGGTAAGGGATGCCGTCAAGCTGAAGAAGGAGTCCTATTGGGCCTTTAGGACTCCAGAGACAGCTGGCAGGTACAGACTGGCCAAGCATAGTGCAGCTTTGACAGTTACTGAGGCAAAAACTCGGGTGTGGGACGAATTCGATGAAGCTATGGAAAACGACTTCCAGATGGCTTCAAAGAAATTATAGTCATCCACCATCTGGCATCTCAGGTCCGTTATTTCAGGAAGGGTATGCAGTGCACCATTAACACTGTGTACAGTGGAGATGGGTGCCGTTGACCTCACTCGGGACCATGAGCACAGGTGGGCAGAATACTTCGAAGACCTCAATTCCACCGAAACGTCTTCCTTTGAGGAAGTAGAATCTGGAAGCTCCGAGGTGGGCTCTCCCATCCCTGGGGCTGATGTCACCGAGATGGTCAAAAAACTTCTTGGTGGCAAGGCTCCGGTTGTGGATGAGAAAGCCTGCCTGGAGTGAAAGCTCTGGATGTTGTAGGGCCGTCCTGTCTGACATGCCTCTGCAACATCGCATGGACATCAGGGACAGCACCTCTGGATTGGCAGACTGGGATGGTGGTCCCCCTTTTTAAGAAGGGTGACCAGAGGGTGTGTTTCAGCTATAGATGGATCACACTCCTCAGCTTCCCTGGTGAAGTCTATTCAGGGGTGCTGGAGAGGAGGGTCCGTAAGGAGCTCGAATCTTGGATTCAGGAGGAGCAGGGTGATTTTCGTCCTGGCCGTGGAACAGTGGACTAACTTGGCAGGCTTCGAGGGTGCTCACACATGGGAGTTTGCCTATCTAGTCTACATGTGTTTTGTGGTCTTGGAGAAAGTGTTCAATCGTTTCCTTCGGGGAGTCCTGTGTGGGGTGCTCCGGGGTGCCGAACCGCTTGTTAAGGGCGGTTTGGTCCCGATACCACTGATGTCAGAGTTTGGCCTCTTCTTGAGGCCGTAACCTCCAACTCTCACAGGAGCAGTTCACAGCCGAGTGTGAAACGGCTGGGATGAAGATCAGCACCTCCAAATCTGAGACCATGATCCTCAGTTAGAAAAGGGTGGAATACCTTCTCCGGCTCGGGCATGAGGTCCTGCCACGAGTAGAGGAGTTCAAGTATCTTGGGTTCTTGTTCATGAGTGAGGGTAGGATGGAACGGGAGATCGACAAGCAGCTTCTGCTGTAATGTGGACTCTCTACCGGTGAGTCGTGGTAAAGAAGGAGCTCAGCCGAAAGGTGAAACTCTCTAATTACTGGTTGATCTACGTTCCTACCTCACCTATGGAAAAACGAGATCCTTGATACAAGCAGTCGAAATTAGTTTCCCCCACAGGGTGTCCAGGCTCTCCATTGGAGATAAGGTGAGAAGCTCGGTCGTCCGCGACAGATTCAGTGTCGATTTGCTGATCCTCCGCGTTGAGAGGAGCTAGTTGAGATGGTTAGAGCATATGTTTAGGATGCCTCTTGGACGCCTCCCTGGTGAGATGTTCTGGGCATGTCCCACCGGGAGAAGGCGCTGGAGAGACTATGTCTCTCGGCTGGCCTGGGAACACTTGGGGATCCTCTTGGAGGAGCTGGACGAAGTGGCCTGGGAGAGGGAAGTCTGAGCTTCCTTGCTGAGGCTGCTGCCCCCAAGACCCAACCTCAGATAAACAGAGGATAATCGAAGGATGGATGGGTTTTTGAAATTTTCCTTCCCCTTCTGGGAACTTTGTTCAGGGAATGCTATTTTTCTTATGACTTCTTTTTCACATGTGGATCCCTTTGAGACCTTGATGATTCAGGGCTATTCAAATAAACTAGACTTGACTACTAGGTTACACATAGATGTAAACTGCAGCACTGATTTAATAGACAATATAAGAACATCATGTTACTTCTCTTGACAACTCGATGTCTCTCACCTGTGATTTTTGTATCCTGAGGTCAGCAGAGGCCCTCTCATCCTTTGTTTTCTCAAGCTGGTGTTCGATGCCTGTTTGAATGTTATATTTAAAACTATACACACATGTAAGCAATCCAACGGACATTCTTTTGTTTTTTCACTTCAACATGATAGTCAGCATCTTTATGATATAATCGATTTTTTTTACGTTAGATTCGTTCTCTAGCCTGACTCATCCTCGCTATTTTCATCCTCGTGTCTCAGTTTTTTGCCGTCACATCACCACCACCATCACTACACCATATTTGAAATGACAGTTACATATGTAATAGCTATTTTATGAACCCCGGACGACTACCAGAAGCATTGCTTAAACCACGGAATAGGACTTCACGCAAGTGCAGGATGAGATTGCATACTATCAATCACATCAAATTTGACACTGGGCGACATATAGAAAATCAAAATCTACTGTGAACAGTGCAGAGACAAGGATTCCAAGTGACAAGATACTCTGGGTGTCATCCGAGGCTCATAGAACCTTCCGTTCTATTTTGCCCCTCCAGACCACCAGCTGACACAAATATCTTCCAAAATGCACACCTTTTGGCACAGCCCAAGAAGTCGCAATAGTCCTGGTAGAGTGAGTACGAACTCCCGAAAGCAAGGGGTTTTGCTTATTGCGTTCAAGACCCAAAAATAGCATGTGTAATGACAGTCGACAATCCAGTGAGGTAAAAGTTGCTTGGAAAGAGAGGAGCCCTTGGAAGGGCCCCCATATGATACAAAAGGCTGAGACGACTTACAGGAGAATGCCGTAGCGTCCAAATAAAAGCGCAGGGCCCGCACAGGGGTCAGTAGAAGCCCCTGCGTCTTCAGCCGAGGGCACAAAACGAGCAATACACAGAGGGCTGTTAACATAGGAAAAAGAATGGCCCATCGGAGCAAAAGTGGCATTTGGCCACAGAGTGACCGCATCGCGATCAGAGTGTCACCTAATGCAAAAATAAGAACAAAAATGCAGTCTTCAGAAAAACCCATTGGAGAGGCTTCTCAGGGGTTCAGAAGGAGGCCGGCATAAGGAGTCAAACCAGCGTGCTGGTTCCAGTCGGAAAAGCGAAGCACACTACAGGGTTGAAAACACCGGGCCCCTTCTAAGGAATGATGAAACAAGCGGGTGGCACCCTAACGAATCCCTGTTAACCGCAGTATGGCAGGCCACAATGGCAGTGATATAAAGCTTAAGTGTGGAAGGCGAGAGACCATTCAGAATAGACTGCAGAAATTCCAAGGCAGCAGGAACAGGACATGCCACAGGGTCCGTGGCAGGTAGGCATGACATAAACAGGCAAACTGTCGCAAAATATTGTACTGCTGACATTGAACTGCTGATGGTGAAATGCAGGCCCTTCTACCTGTCTTGTGAGTTTAGCGCGGTGTTTAAAGCAGGTCAGCTTCATGATGTCAACAGCAAAAAATGAGACCAAACTGTCAGACGCTGCATTCATCACAGTGAGGGACTTCAACCACTGCGACTCTCAAATGCCTTAGCTAAAAACATACATTTAAAACACAAAAATGTGTAAACAAAAGAAAACACCATACATCCTAAATAACATGTTATACAAACTATCAACAAAACTACTGTCTGGCAGAGAATACTTTCCCACTTCCAGTGAGGCAGGCGCTGGTGGAAGCTTCCGCGTATGTCACCCCACATGTGTTTTGAGATGCGGAGCTTTGAAGGAAACACACACCACAAATGGGCTCCAGCTCCCTGACATAATTCTGATCCAGTCGGATGTGGGCCCACTGCGTGAGCCGCGTGTCCTGTCGTCCAAGGGCAGTTTGCCTCAACAACAAGAAGTAGAAAGGGACCGAGGTCGCCGACGGATGTGTTTGCCAACGCACGCCTTTGGCTGGCTTCTACGCAGTGCTTGACATGTTGTTTATGACATGGTAAACAACATAAAGCTAGAAAAGAATCAATGGCCTGAGCAACAAATGTATCAGATCGCCAGCACATAAAATCTGCTTCAGTGGTCTTCTGTCCATGTGTTTTATGTTAAGCTCAGTGTCACTAACGTGCTAGGTGGCATTCTGCAGGCAACTCGCCTTTTCTCGAAGTTGAAGCAAATTGGAGTTTGATGTTCTCCGTCAATACGCAGTAGAGTCTGTTCAATATCACATATCCACCAACAATTTTCTCTCATTCCATAATTTCAAATAAACAGGCCACAGTGAACACGAAGCGTAAAGGCATCTGCTGATACTGAAGCAACACCCCTCGAGTTCAAACAACCAATCAGTTAACTAGCACAAGTTATCACAGCACGTGCCCCTCGAGCTACTTGGGTACTGTGGCGGAGACCCTAGTCGCAACTAGGAGCTTAGAAGGTTCTGAGTAGAGGCATAGCGGAACTTTCCCTACTCAGAACTTTTTTGGGTGTGGACGGAAAGGGGAACTCACACTACCAGGGTACAGCGGAAGAGTTCCTGTGGTGCGAAAGGGGCTATTGGGACAGAGGGTTGAAATAGGGAGGAAGCCTTCAAATTTCTCAGCACCTACATCAGCAAGGTCCTCACCTGGGCCCACAACACTTGACAGATCATCAAGAAGTCCGACTGTACTTTCTGAGGAGACTGAAGAAATTTGGCATGCCAGCAAAGATTCTCAACAACTTCTACAGATGTACAATCCAAAGTGTCCTCTCCACTTCCATCACAGTCTGGTACGGCAACTATACATCACAAGACAGGAAGGCTTTCCAGTGTTATCAAGACCTCACAGCGCATCTGTGGAGCAGCCATACACACACATGTGGACAATCCTAAGTCTTTATCACCCAGGATTCTGCGGACACACAACCTCATCAGGGACAATACTCACCCACAACACAACCTGTTTGAACTGCTGCCATCAGGCAGACGCAACAGGAGCCTGAGGGCCAGGACTGCCAGGTTTCTACAGCTTCTACCCACAGGCCATGCGGATTCTGAGCAAATCCCTCACGCACCTGATCTGCCTCATCATCAGTCACTTTACCGCATGCACACATGCACCTTACAAATCCTGCACAGTGCAGGAAAATGGTTACATACATAATATTTTGCACTACATGATATTTTGCTCTTTCATCCTTATATGTATACAGTTTCTTCCACTCACTCTATTCGATAAATGTATACAGTTTCTTCCACTCGCTCTATTTCAAAATATGCTTAGAATGTAAGTCTAATCATTTATTAGTAGTGTCATTATTACTGCACTTATTGCTCAGTTACTAAATACGATAAAACAAACAAACAAACAATGTTTGTTTTATGTTTTTTTGCCTACTTTATTATTTGCTCAATTGTGGAATGTAGTCTGCTCAGGGAAGTGAACAGAATAACAATTTTATTTTTGAAGATATGTATTACCATGTAAAAGTTGATAAAACTCTTGAATCTTGAAACAGCAGCCAAACTGTGCGCCTGCCTGCACAATGTGGCAGCCACAAATGGAGCACTGCTTAGAGCCTTCCATACGACAAAGGACACATGACTACAGACTACAAATTCAACAAAAAGAGACTATTGTGCAGCAAACGCGGGTTGTTGAAGGAAATGGAACACAGAGGTGAGAGTGGATGGGGAAGGCACAATGCAGCCAATCGGCGAGAGGAATAGAAGAATGAACCAAGACCAGGTGTGAAACGCAGTCGATGTGGAGGGAGAAGGCATATAGCAACGAACTGAGAGTGGGTGCGAAACACAACCAATACAGCACGAGAAGGAAATGGACCACAAGAGCCGAGAGCGATTGTGAGACACAGCTGATACAGGCCAGAAAAGGGGAAGGAGTAGAGCTGAAAACCAGCACAACTGGCTGATACAAACTGTAAGCGACAACGATAAAGGTAAGCAGGCAATGTGTAACAACCATGGCCGCTGCACAGGCCAAAGTCCAACTTCATGGTAAATACGCAGACGTCAGGCCATCAAGATCATCAAAGGCACGCACCCGGCAATGAAGTATTAACGCCGAGGTAGAAAAAAAAAAAAACGCAGAAAAATCACAAAAACAACACCAAAAATTGATAACAGGATAACGCAATTGAACTCAACCACTGAAGCAATGCCAGAGCATGCAAATAATGCGCAACCATGCCAAACCAGGCGAGGATAAACCAGGACAAGCGTCGGAGCCACTGGAGGGCAGAAAGAAAAACCACACCACCGACTGACATGGTTAATGGGCTACAAGCGACAAAAAAAACAAAAGACAAAAAAGATTGTAAAAAGAACGGAACACAAATGGTATGGATAGCAATGCGCAAGTAGCTTCTGGAAGATAGACTTCCAGGTGGCACTGCATTATATAAGTCGCCCAATTTGATGTGATTGATGGTATGCACCATCTCTGGCAGTCTGGAGAAGCGCAACACTTGACTTGCACTTTCTAAACATCCTTAAACACCACTATATATATATATATATATATATATATATATATATATATATATATATATATATATATATATATATAGTGGTGTTTAAGGATGTTTAGAAAGTGCAAGTCAATAGCATTGTCATTATACTGTATATGTATGATGTGGCACAAGCCTCCAGCATTAGCATTAGCAGCTAACTATGTGGTCAGTTCTAATGCATTGGAACATTTCAAACTAAAGAAGAAGAAGAAGTAAAGTCAATCAGTGCAAACAAGAATCAGTGAAAAAATGTCAATTCTGTCAACTGAGATTTGCGCTATAGCCTGCGACGCCTGTTTCTTTGAGCTTGGCGTGATGCGGGTGAGTGCTAAAAAGTTAAATAAAGATATTGATTAAGAAATAAAAGAAAAAAAAACGTGTTGTTCAACCGTAAGGTAATGGCAACCATGAGACATTTAGCAGAAAATTCAAATTTACTCACTTTATTTTTTTTTAACCCACAATGGCTGAAGAAGAACAAAACGAAAATTGGACTGACGTGACTTTCAGCATTGGCGTCCATGTCAATACAAAAGGATTTATTCTTTATGAAACACAGAAACTCTACGAGCAAGTCAGTGAAGTCTTTCTGAGGAAAGAAAGAAGATTGTATTTTGTATTGATAGAAGTAGGAGACACGCAATTTAGAGAATCGAGCATTTGATTGATTTTTTTTTTTCATTTTTAATATGTTTTTTTTAATTTGATATTGTTCACATTCAATTAGTGGTAAACAAATAAAATTATGTTCTTATATTAAAGTGTGATTTGTAGCTTACAATCCTGTTAAAGCTTGCCTGCTTTTGTTGTCACGGACTGTCTGGATTTTTCCTGTTGTGGCTTTATTTTGTGGCTTTATTTAGTGGAGTTTGACTTATTTTGCTTTCGGGTTTGTGTCGTTTTTGCCTGGCGTTAGTGTAATTTGTGTCACCTGTCATGAGCGTGTTCCAGCTCTACTGTTGCTCTAGTGTTTTGTGTTTTGCCCAGCTCCTGCTAGTAATAAATCATTTTATTGAGCCCATTTCATCCTCATTTTGAATCCACCTTCTCACATCTGTCGCCAACATGCCGCACCGTCATGACACTTGGTGGACTTCATAAAACTTTGTGGACAAATAGTTTAAAATATTGATTATTTTAAGTTCTGGCAGTATTACATATAATGATAAGTTTCAATTGCTGATGCGGGTTTATTGATGTTTAAATGCTCCTGAAAATAGCCTGTGTAGCCCAGTAATGCGTACGTGTGCTTCTGAGGGGGCTGAATCACTGAAGGCCTGAATGTGAAACACACAGACTGCCACTGATATATATATATATATATATATATATATATATATATATATATATATATATATATATATATATATATATATAATTTAAAATGAGACAGTAATTAGTAGTTCATTGTATGACTTTTTAGGTTGGTTGCATCAGTCTAAAATAAGAATAAAGGGTGAAATACTGACTCTTGAGTTTGTTTCTTGCATTGTTGGCAGATTTCTTAATGTCATTGGTGACTGCTTCAAGATCATCTTGTGTTTCTAAGTATAGAAATAGAGAAATAGGGTGGGGAAATAGGAGAATATTAAGAGCAGAGACAATGCCAAGTTCTTTAAGCAAGTAGGCTACTAGAAGTACAGTATATAAACACATACAAAATAGCAGAGGAAAGTTTGTGTGTTTGAGCATCTGGATATGTTTGCAAATGTGTGTGTCTGTGTGTGTTAATGTGTTTGATGTGTGTATGTGAAAGTGCGTGTGTTTGTGTGTGTGTGTGTGTGTGTGTGTGTGCCTGCGTGCACATGTGTGTGTATGTATGCACATGTGTGTGTATGTATGCATGTGTGCTTGTGTGAGTGTATCTGATGTTAATTTACTCTGGTCGGATGTGGGGGAGGACAAGATGAGGGAATAGAGCTTTTTTATTTCTGTTACACTTTCATCAACCTTTTCAATACTGGAGCGGATGTCCTCAATCTAATAAAAAAAAAACAAAGCAAAAAACAAACAAATACAGCCCATTGAAAGAATTTACTATACTAAAATTATACTATTTTTACTGATCGACATTGATTGAGGAAGACGTACCTGAGCAAAAAAATCCTCCAAAAAAGGATCATTCTCCACAGGAACCTCAATGTCATCCCCTCCAACATCACTTGTCTGTTTAAACAACAAAGCAATACAATAATGATGGGATTAAGAATGAACTCAAAAGAAAAGTCGTGTTTGATAAATTATCTAATAATTTCACATGAGGTACATTATGATTGAATATTTGAAAAAGGAATCTACTTTATTTAGGATTCCAAGTGTAGGTACACAAATTACCATACATTGTAGACAATCAATATTATTCAGGACACCACTACTACGCAACAGAACATGTCAGATGATTTGATTTCGATCATATTTAGATTTAATTTGAACAAGCTATTTTTCACCTCTGATACATTTGTGAAGTTTAAAGGTCAAACTTCATAATAATGCATGATGAGAAAGTGCAACATGCCAAGGAGGTCATACAAATGGCAAATGTAGTTTGGCCAAGTTATGAAGTGAATTTGAAATGCCTCCAATGTGAAGACAGCGATTTCATTTATTGAGAAGATTAGTAGAACAACATATGTTGTTTTCGCAAGGGAGTAAGAATACATAGGATACAAGCTGTAACATTCTGCCTACCTCCTTCAGCTGAGCCAGTCTGTCCTTCATCATGAGAAATATACTACTACTACAAAAAAAAAATCAATACGTGAGCAGAAAAGGGACTATGAAAAATTCTGTTTATCTCTGACAGAAAATCTGAATAAAATATCCTGAAAATTTAGACTGAGGAAAATGTTAAACAAAAATAAATTAATGTAATAATTTGTTTAAAATTGGGCGTATAACAAACAAACCAAACCAGAAAAAAACAAATACACGCATAGCCACAAAAGTGAGTCAATTTTTTTGGCTGCCCTCTCTAATGAGGCATTGCTGTCAATCTAACCTGAGGTCCCGCTTCGCCTCTCTCTTCTAAGAACAGATTAGGGCAGTAGTTCAGGATGACAAACTGTCTCTCTCCCCCAACCTTTCCAAGTCAGGGTGGATTATAGGCTTTACATACTCACAGTGAGGAATTATGCCACTTAAAACCGTGGTTTGCACACACGCACACACACACGCAAGGCCCGTGGGCCACATCCAGCCCGACGCATCCTTTTATATGGCCTGCGAAATGTTGGTTTGACTTCTAGTTTCTGTCTAAATTACCAAATTTGCAACAACCACTTTTTGTTCCCGGTCAGTCTTTTGAACATGTTTTGTGAGCTTCTGGTTTCAAAACTAGGTAAGCGTCTGACAAATGCACTAACATTTTTTTGGGCCCTCTGAAATTTGAACTACAATGTAGCTCACAATAAAAATGAATGTGACAGCCCTGCTCCAAGGAGAAATGAAAATTTAAAAGTGTCAAGCATTTGCTGGATGACATGTTTTCAACAATCAATCATTGCGTTTAATTACCCACCTGGGACTGCATCATAAAGCAGGAGTAGCTCGATGGCAAAAGAGGGGGTCTGAATTTTCCAACTGAGAAAAGAAAAAAATTAACTATTCCGTTTGAAACCAGAAGAAAAGTGGCATTAGTACTGATGTATACAGTAGCTTGGTTATGTTAGGGGATGACGACATCTAACATCATCTACTAAATTGTCAATAAACTCTGGCTCAGTGGCTTGCCGTCTGTAAGTAGAAGGCAGGTGGCGTAGGTGAGGTGCGCAAGCATGGGTAATAGACGCCATGTCTATTTGATGTAATGTTCCTAAAATTGATTTAACCCTTGTATTTTTTGGTGACATTTTTTGAAATTTGCTTTTTTTGTGTTTCATCAAAGATAAAACAATGAAAAAAAAAACATGACCGAGCTGAAATATCTTTTGGATTGTCAAAAGAGGCCAAAATTCAAAGGGCACGAAGATTTGACTCTAACTGGTGCTGGAATCTGTTTTAAATCTGTTTTTTGTCCCATTGACGCCCATTATAAATAGCCACTTTACATGTACTGTAAACCTGTTGTTTTAGCATGCATTTGTCATTATTACTGTATGAATCACTTCAATGGGCCCTCGACTGTCAGTCAAAAAAGAACGTGATGCGTTTAAAAGTTTAAAACAACTAATTAAAAGTAGGTGGTGCGAGAGCGTGGCTAATGGAATTTCTTTACAAACGCTCGCTGCACAGCTGGAGTATATTATTCAATAAACATAATATGGATTACACAAGGAGTATATATGCGTGTTTTTACATCGATGCTTGAAGGTTTTTTTTTTTTAATGACAGTTCGTGCTATTGTTTGAAATTGTGTTTGAGCGTTGGCGCCAGTGTGTGCTTCCCCATCTGTTTGTTTTGCTAATGCAAAGGTCCGTGTCAGTGTTAGAGCCTGCGAGTCTTGATTCGGGCAGAAATGTTTTGAAGTTGGGTCTGCAAGTTTTGAAAACGGGCCTCAGTGTCTGCAAAAGTGTTGTTTGAGAGTGTCTGCTGTTTGCTCTCTGCTCACTTTAACACATTTAGAAGACGAAATTACTGACTGTGAGCATAATGTGACATGTCAGTCTGCTGACAAAAAATGCCTCGTGACTGAACCGTAAGCATCAACTATTCGTCCATTGTTTGAATATGAATCCTATTAGATGAGGGTGTTTTCAATCGTCCAATAAAAATTTAGGTGCACCTTCAGTCTGCAACCTTTACAGAAACATGCCTTGTGACCGGTGGGCAGGGTTGATTAAAATGAATGGATGAATAAATGAGTCAATAAATAAATACAAGGCAATGGTGATAAAAATAAATAAATAAATACATAAATAAATAACATGCCTAGTGATTGTTGCATTAGCATTAACAATTATTGGTCCAGTGATTGAAAATGGGGCGGCTCGGTGGTGCAGTGAATACCACGTAGGCCTCACAGGTAAAGGACCCAAGTTTAAATCCACCCGGCTCAGTTTACTGTGTGGGGTTTGCATGTTCTCGCCGAGCTCATGTGGGTTTTCACTGGGCACTTCGGCTTCCTCCCACATGCAAAAAAAATGCATGGCATGTGCATTGGACATACTAAATTGTCCTTGGGTGAGTGAATGGTTTTTCCTCTCTGCATGCCCTGAAATTGACTGGCAACCAGTTCAGGGTGTACCCCGCCTACTGCCTGAAGTTAGCTGGGATAGGCATCAGCAAGCCTGTGACCCTTGTGAGGATAAGCGGCTATAGAAAATGGATTGATGATTGAAAATGGGGCCTGCCTAGTGATCTTTGTGTCAGTATCAACAATTATTAGTACAGCGATTAAAAAAGGGGCAGCTCAGTGGTACAGTGAATAGCATGTTGGCCGATCTTCTTAAAATTTTGTTCAGTTGTGGTTCTATGGCTGATAATGAAGCATGCCAAATATAAATTGATCGGGTCAACCATTTAGGAGCTATTAGGAAGAACTTGGTACCTGCAAACATCCAAAAACGGTCCAAAAAGGCACATGAATAAATTAATATCTCTGGTTCTGTACATCCTAGCATATGGTGTTCTATAACTTTTTTGTATGTCTTCAAGTCTTATATATGCCTGAAAAATTTCAAAACTCTAGGTGAAACTGGCCGTTACCCAGGAGAAGTGTTCGACTCTAGGTGGCGCTAAAAATCAGTTTTTTAGATTTTATGTATGAAAACACCAAAATACCATATTTTACAGCAGGCCCGATGAGTGTGTGAATTTTGGTGACTTTTCGTACATGTTTATGCCCTCAAAAATGTGATTCATTTGGGAGAATAATAATAATAATAATAATCTGGGGAGGAACAATAGGGACCTCGCAGCGATCGCTGCTCGGGCCCTAATAATAATCTGGGGAGGAACAATAAAGACCTCGCAGCGGTCGCTGCTCGGGCCCTAATAATCTGGAGAGGAACAATAGGGACCTTGCAGTGGTCATTGCTTGGGCCCTAATAATAATAATCCGGAGAAAAACAAGAGGGCGCTCGCAGCCGTAGCTGCTCGGGCCCTAACTAGAGCTGCAAGCAGCTATAAAGGGCCCTCGCAGACCTTTGCACGTTGGGGTATGAACAGGTCTGGGTATGAACAAGGACTATGAACATGAAAAATTAGTTGTAGATCATTTAAGTGCAGGACTCTTATAAAGTTTGTAAAAATTAGAGAAGGTGGGATAATGTGGGTTGAGTTACTGCAGCTTTTATCGTTACAGTTGTGTGACTTTACACTGTCGTATCGGCAACGCCCATTATCGAATCATCGTACCATTTGATGCAAGGCATTAGGCGTGGTCAATGGCTTTTCAGACATTAATTGAGAGATATCACTTCAAGGAGCTCAGCAGAGTACATAAAAATGTCAACGAATTGCTATATTTTTTGCTGCCACTAGGTGGCGCTCGTACCATGATAAAAAAATAGGCTTGTACATGTGTTTCACATAAGACACCCATCCCATATACGAAGTTTTGCAAATATCAGATCATCTAGGTCCAATTACAGCAACTTTTACCGTTTTGGCGAGAAATCAGATTTTGAGCTGGCATAGAGGCCACGCCCTCTATGGAAAAGTCATAAAAGTTGAGAAAATTCATTTTCCACTCTGTCATAGCTTTTCTGAACACTTTTGAGTTAATTTAGTCAAACAGGCATTGGACAGCACATGAAAGTGTAAAAAATGAGATTTTTGTCTGCCACTAGGTGACACTGTAAATGATTTGGAAGTTTATCATATAACTTTATTAGGGCATGACTTTTAAAGTCCCTGCAGAGTTTCACATGGTTTGCTGCTAAAACAGCTGAGTTATTAAGGTTTTTGTCACTCTTGGCGAAGGAAATATTCAAAATAATTTGAAGCTCCGCCCACATCTTACAAGTCATGGGATCTTTATAATTTTTGGCATATTTGTGCCGCTATATCTGCTAATAGTCCATGCCAATGTAGAAGTTAATGGGGTGAACCTTTTAAAAGAAAAAGGCACTAGTTTTAGACCAGCTTATGTCTAAGAATGGGGTAAAATTGCACATTAAAAAAAATCATAACAATTATTCTGGACATCCTAGCACATCACTTCTATTGACTTTTTTGTAGGTCTTACAATCCTACATATATCTAAAAAGTTTTATCGCTGTAGGTAAAACCAAACAGGATTGACTCCAATCTTTCGACTAATGACATTTTTTGCAGCAACTAGGTGGCGCTAGCTTTAAACTGGAATATATGTTTGTCAATGTCTTCAAGAATAGATTTTCTTCCAATGTGTGGAATTGTGAGAAGATCAGATCATCTGGGTCAAATTACAGCAGCTTTTATTGGTCCAATAAAGTTTCGGAAGGAAAATGGACGTAGAGGCCACGCCCATTATCGAAAAGTCGTAAAATTTTAAAACCCTAATCTTCTATGTTTAAATGATATTCTGACCAATTTTCACTTGCTTTACTCAAACAGACTGAGCACAATACATGAAAGTGTAAAAAATGACATTTTAATCAACAACTAGGCGGCGCTAGTAGATATTTAAAAAAACTTTTTTCAAAGGTGTTAAAGACATAAGTTTCCATGTGTCTATGAAGTTTTAGATTTTTTTTAAGCTAGTACATCAAAGTTATTAAGGTTTATGTCACTCTTGGCGAAGGAAAAATTGAACACATAATTTGAAGCCACGCCCCTATCATATATGTCAGCGGATCTGCACCAAATTTTGCCCAGTTGTGCCCCTATGTCTAATTATATACCACAGCAAATTTGAAGGTGATTGAGTAAAGCGTTTAGGAGAAAGAAGGAGCAGTTTGGGACCTGCAAACGTGCAAAAATGGGCCAAAAATGCACATTCAAAAATTCATAACTCTTTTTCTGTACATCTGAGCACATGGCTCGCGCTGACTTTTTTGTAGGTCTCTAGGTCCTACATATGCCTAAAAATTTTCGTAGCTCTAGGTCAAACGGGCCGGGACCAGGTGCTCTTTTTCGACCTTAGGTGGCGCTGCAGAGCCATTTTTTTTGCATTGTTTTGGGAAACACAAAAATATCCAATTTTTCACTGGTCCCGACAAATGTGCAAATTTTGGTGACTTTTCATGCATGTTTAGGCCCTCAAAAATGGAAAAGCGCTGCACAGTAAATAATAATAATAATAACTAGAGCTGCAAGCAGCTATAAAGGGCCCTCGCAGACCTGTGCACGTTGGGGTATGAACAGGTCGGGGTATGAATGATGAAAAATTTGTTGTAGATCACTTCAGTGCAGGACTATTACCAAATATGTAAAATTTAGACAAGGTGGGACAATGTGCGTGGAGTTACTGCAGCTTTTATTGTTCCAATTTTGTGTCTTTCAATGCCATATAGGCCACACCCACTGTCGAAACATTGTACTGATTTGTGGGGGGGATAAGGCATGGCCACTGGCTTTTCAGAAAACATTTAAGGGATATCACTTCAAGGGGCTCAGCAGAGTACATAAAAACATGAAGGATTTGCTATATTTTTTGCTGCCACTAGGTGGCGCTCTTACTATGATAAAAAATAGGCTTGTAGGTGTGTTTCACATTGGACTCCCATCCCATATATGAAGTTTTGCAAACATCAGATCATCTAGGTCCAATTACAGCAACTTTTACCGTTTTGGGGAAACATCAGACTTTGAGTTTGCATAGAGGCCACGCCCTTTAATGAAAAGTCATAAAAGTTGAGAACCTTAATGTTCCAATGTGTCATAGCTTTTCTGACCATTTTTTAGTTCATTTAGTCAAAAGGCATTTCACAGTACATAAAAGTATAAAAAATGAGATTTTTGTCCGCCACTGGGTGGCGCTGTAAATGATTTGAAAGTTTATCACACAGCTGTATTAATGCATTACTTTTAAAGGCCCAGGAAAGTTTCAGATGGTTTGAAGCTGTCATAGCTGAGTTATTAAGATTTTTGTCACTCTTGGCAAAGGAAGTATTAAACATAATTTGAAGCTCCGCCCCCATCTTTTATGTCAAGAGATCTTCACGATATTTGGAGTATGTGTGCCCCTCAGTTGGATAATGATTCATGCCAAAGTTGAAGGTAATAGGGTGAATCGTTTACGAGAAAAAGGCACTAGTTTGAGACCAGCTAATGTCTAAGAATGGGACAAAACTGCACATTAAAAAAATTCATAACAATTTTTCTGTACATCCTAGCACATCACTTTAATTGACTTTTTTATAGGTCTTGCAGTCCTTCATTTGTCTACAAAGTTTCATAGCTGTAGGTCAAACCAAACAGCATTGACTGTAATATTTCGACTAATGACATTTTTTGCAGCCACTAGATGGCGCTAGCTTTAAACTGGAATATATTTTTGTCGATATGTTCAGGAGAATATTTTCATCCAATGTGTGAAATTGTGAGAAGATCAGATCATCTGGGTCAAATTACAGCAACTTTTACTGGACAGATAAAGTTTGGGAATGAAAATGGTCGTAGAGGCCACGCCCATTATCGAAACTTCGTAAAATTTGGTGGAGGTCAGCAAGGCTGCCTAGAGGCTTGTCAGACTTAATTTCAGCGATATTACTTTAAAGGGTTCAGCTAAACACATAAAAACGTTTAAAAAATGCTATATTTTTGGCTGCCACTAGGTGGCGCTCACACTATTACAAAAAATACGTTGATAGGTGTATTCCGCATTGGAAACCCATCAAATATATGAAGTTTAGAAAAGATAAGACCATCTGGGACCAAACACAGCAACTTTGTTCGTTTTGGCGAGACATCAGACTGACATTTTTGTTTGCCACTAGATGGCCTTATAAGCAATTGAAGATTTTTTTAAACACTTGTGTTAAGGGCTTGAGTCTCCATGTGTCTGTGAAGTTTCAGATTTTTCTAAGCTTGTAAAGCTGAGTTATAAAGATTTGTTTCACATGTGGCAAAGTAATCATCAAAGGCATAATATGAAGCCCCGCCCCCAACATATTTGATGGCGGATCATCACAAAAATTTGAACAATTGTGCCTCACAGTCAGATAAAACTTCACAGCAAATTTGAAGTCGATCGGGTCAAGCGTTTGGGAGAAAAAAGGAGCAGTTCGGGACCTGCAAATGAGCAAAAACGGGCCAAAAGTGCACATTCAAAAATTCATAACTCTCTTTCTGTACATCTGAGCATAGGGCTCGCGCTGACTTTTTTGTAGGGCTCGAGGTCCTACATAAGGCTACAAATTTTTGGAGCTCTAGGTCAAACGGGCCGGGAGTGAGAGGCTATTTTCCACTCATAAGGCCATTTTGGGGCCAATTAAGGCCACTTTTTTCGTTTTGGCGAGTCATCTGACTTTGAGGTGGCGTGCAGACTACGCCCATTATCGAAAAGTCGTAAAATTTTAAAACCTTAATATTCCATGTCTTAATGATATTCTGACCAATTTTCATTTGTTTTACTCAAACAGACTGAGCACAATACATGAAAGTGTAAAAAATGACATTTTAATCAACCACTAGGCGGCGCTAGTAGGTATTTAAAAAAACTTTCTTTAAAGGTGTTAAAGACATAAGTTTCCATGTGTCTATGAAGTTTTAGATTTTTTTAAGCTAGTACATCAAAGTTATTAAGGTTTTTGTCACTCTTGGCGAAGGAAAAATTGAACACATAATTTGAAGCCACGCCCCTATCATATATGTCAGCGGATCTGCACCAAATTTTGCCCACTTGTGCCCCTATGTGTGAATATGGACCACAGCAAATTTGAAGGCGATTGAGTAAAGCGTTTAGGAGAAACAAGGAGCAGTTTGGGACCTGCAAACGTGCAAAAATGGGCCAAAAATGCACATTCAAAAATTCATAACTCTTTTTCTGTACATCTGAGCACATGGCTCGCGCTGACTTTTTTGTAGGTCTCTAGGTCCTACATATGGCTAAAAATGTTCGTAGCTCTAGGTCAAACGGGCCGGGACCAGGTGCACTTTTTCGACCTTAGGTGGCGCTGCAGAGCCATTTTTTTTGCATTGTTTTGGGAAACACAAAAATATCCAATTTTTCACCGGGCCCGACAAATGTGCAAATTTTGGTGACTTTTCGTGCATGTTTAGGCCCTCAAAAATGGAAAAGCTCTGCACAGTAAATAATAATAATAACTAGAGCTGCAAGCAGCTATAAAGGGCCCTCGCAGACCTGTGCACGTTGGGGTATGAACAGGTCGGGGTATGAACAAGGACTATGTATGATGAAAAATTTGTTGTAGATCACTTCAGTGCAGGACTATTACCAAATATGTAAAATTGAGACAAGGTGGGACAATGTGTGTGGAGTTACTGCAGCTTTTATTGTTCCAATTTTGTGACTTTCAATGCCATATAGGCCACACCCACTGTCGAAACATTGTAATCATATATGGGGGGCATAAGGCATGGCCACTGGCTTTTCAGAAAACATTTTAAGGATATCACTTTAAGGGGCTCAGCAGAGTACATAAAAACATTAAGGATTTGCTATATTTTTTGCTGCCACTAGGTGGTGCTCGTACTATGATAAAAAATAGGCTTGTAGGTGTGTTTCACATTGGACTCCCATCCCATATATGAAGTTTTGCAAACATCAGATCATCTAGGTCCAATTACAGCAACTTTCACCGTTTTGGGGAGACATCAGACTTTGAGTTTGCATAGAGGCCACGCCCTTTAATGAAAAGTCATAAAAGTTGAGAACCTTAATGTTCCAATGTGTCATAGCTTTTCTGACCATTTTTTAGTTCATTTAGTCAAACAGGCATTTCACAGTACATAAAAGTATAAAAAATGAGATTTTTGTCCGCCACTGGGTGGCGCTGTAAATGATTTGAAAGTTTATCACATAGCTGTATTATTGCATGACTTTTAAAGTCCCAGGAAAGTTTCAGATGGTTTGAAGCTGTCATAGCTGAGTTATTAACATTTTTGTCACTCTTGGCGAAGGAAGTATTAAACATAATTTGAAGCTCCGCCCCCATCTTTTCTGTCAAGAGATCTTCACGATATTTGGACTATGTGTGCCCCTCAGTTGGATAATGATTCATGCCAAAGTTGAAGGTAATGGGGTGAATCGTTTAAGAGAAAAAGGCACTAGTTTGAGACCAGCTAATGTCTAAGAATGGGACAAAACTGCACATTAAAAAAATTCTTAACAATTTTTCTGTACATCCTAGCACATCACTTCTATTGACTTTTTTGTAGGTCTTGCAGTCCTTCATTTGCCTACAAAGTTTCATAGCTGTAGGTCAAACCAAACAGGATTGACTGTAATCTTTCGACTAATGACATTTTTTGCAGCCACTAGGTGGCGCTAGCTTTAAACTGGAATATATTTTTGTCGATATGTTCAGGAGAATATTTTCATCCAATGTGTGAAATTGTGAGAAGATCAGATCATCTGGGTCAAATTAGAGCAACTTTTACTGGACAGATAAAGCTTCGGAATGAAAATGGTCGTAGAGGCCACGCCCATTATCGAAACTTCGTAAAATTTGGTGGAGGTCAGCAGGGCTGTCTAGAGGCTTTTCAGACCTAATTTCAGCGATATTACATCAAAGGGCTCAGCTAAACTTATAAAAACGTTTAAAAAATGCTCTATTTTTGGCTGCCACTAGGTGGCGCTCGCACTATAACAAAAAATACGTTGTTAGGTGTATTCCGCATTGGAAACCCATCAAATATATGAAGTTTAGAAAAGATAAGACCATCTGGGACCAAACACAGCAACTTTGTTCGTTTTGGCGAGACATCAGACTGACATTTTTGTTTGCCACTAGATGGCCTTATAAGCAATTGAATATTTTTTTAAACACTTGTGTTAAGGGCTTGAGTCTCCATGTGTCTGTGAAGTTTCAGATTTTTCTAAGCTTGTAAAGCTGAGTTATAAAGGTTTGTTTCACATGTGGCAAAGTAATCATCAAAGGCATAATATAAAGCCCCGCCCCCAACATATTTGATGGCGGATCATCACAAAAATTTGAACAATTGTGCCTGACAGTCAGATAAAACATCACAGCAAATTTGAAGTCGATCGGGTCAAGCGTTTGGGAGAAAAAAGGAGCAGTTCGGGACCTGCAAATGAGCAAAAACGGGCTAAAGGTGCACATTCAAAAATTCATAACTCTCTTTCTGTACATCTGAGCATAGGGCTCGTGTTGACTTTTTTGTAGGGCTCGAGGTCCTACATAAGGCTACAAATTTTTGGAGCTCTAGGTCAAACGGGCCGGGAGTGAGAGGCTATTTTCCACTCATAAGGCCATTTTGGGGCCAATTACAGCCACTTTTTTCGTTTTGGCGAGTCATCTGACTTTGAGGTGGCGTGCAGACTACGCCCATTATCGAAAAATCGTAAAATTTTAAAACCTTAATATTCCATGTCTTAATGATATTGTGACCAATTTTCATTTGTTTTACTCAAACAGACTGAGCACAATACATGAAAGTGTAAAAAATGACATTTTAATCAACCACTAGGCGGCGCTAGTAGGTATTTAAAAAAACTTTCTTTAAAGGTGTTAAAGACATAAGTTTCCATGTGTCTATGAAGTTTTAGATTTTTTTAAGCTAGTACATCAAAGTTATTAAGGTTTTTGTCACTCTTGGCGAAGGAAAAATTGAACACATAATTTGAAGCCACGCCCCTATCATATATGTCAGCGGATCTGCACCAAATTTTGCCCACTTGTGCCCCTATGTGTGAATATGGACCACAGCAAATTTGAAGGCGATTGAGTAAAGCGTTTAGGAGAAACAAGGAGCAGTTTGGGACCTGCAAACGTGCAAAAATGGGCCAAAAATGTTTAGGCCCTCAAAAATGGAAAAGCGCTGCACAGTAAATAATAATAATAATAATAATAATAATAATAATAATAATCTGGAGAAAAACAAGAGGGCTCTCGCAGCGGTAGCTGCTCGGGCCCTAATAATAATCTGGAGAAAAACAAGAGGGCTCTCGCAGCGGTAGCTGCTCGGGCCCTAATAATAATCTGGAGAAAAACAAGAGGGCTCTCGCAGCGGTAGCTGCTCGGGCCCTAATAATCTGGAGAAAAACAAGAGGGCTCTCGCAGCGGTAGCTGCTCGGGCCCTAATAATAATAATAATCCGGAGAAAAACAAGAGGGCTCTCGCAGCGGTAGCTGCTCGGGCCCTAACTAGAGCTGCAAGCAGCTATAAAGGGCCCTCGCAGACCTGTGCACGTTGTGGTATGAACAGGTCGGGGTATGAACAAGGACTATTAATGATGAAAAATTTGTGTTAGATCACTTCAGTGCAGGACTATTACCAAATATGTAAAATTTAGACAAGGTGGGACAATGTGTGTGGAGTTACTGCAGCTTTTTGTTCCAATTTTGTGACTTTCAATGCCATATAGGCCACACCCACTGTCGAAACATTGTACTGATTTGTGGGGGACATAAGGCATGGCCACTGGCCCTCAAAAATGGAAAAGCGCTGCACAGTAAATAATAATAATAATAATCCGGAGAAAAACAAGAGGGCTCTCGCAGCGGTAGCTGCTCGGGCCCTAATAATAATAATCCGGAGAAAAACAAGAGGGCTCTCGCAGCGGTAGCTGCTCGGGCCCTAATAATAATAATCCGGAGAAAAACAAGAGGGCTCTCGCAGCGGTAGCTGCTCGGGCCCTAATAATCCGGAGAAAAACAAGAGGGCTCTCGCAGCGGTAGCTGCTCGGGCCCTAATAATAATCCGGAGAAAAACAAGAGGGCTCTCGCAGCGGTAGCTGCTCGGGCCCTAATAATCCGGAGAAAAACAAGAGGGCTCTCGCAGCGGTAGCTGCTCGGGCCCTAATAATCCGGAGAAAAACAAGAGGGCTCTCGCAGCGGTAGCTGCTCAGGCCCTAATAATAATAATCCGGAGAAAAACAAGAGGGCTCTCGCAGCGGTAGCTGCTTGGGCCCTAATAATAATAATAATAATAATAATCCGGAGAAAAACAAGAGGGCTCTCGCAGCGGTAGCTGCTCGGGCCCTAATAATAATAATCCGGAGAAAAACAAGAGGGCTCTCGCAGTGGTAGCTGCTCGGGCCCTAATAATAATAATAATAATAATAATCCGGAGAAAAACAAGAGGGCTTTCGCAGCGGTAGCTGCTCGGGCCCTAACTAGAGCTGCAAGCAGCTATAACGGGCCCTCGCAGACATGAGCACGTTGAAGGATGAACAGTTCCAAGGTATGGACAAATTTGGGTATGAATGTGTTTGTGAATTTGCAGGTGAACTGTCGAGATCAATGTTCTAGAGGTAAAGGTAACATTTTTATTTGCATTTGTCCAACGGGCTCAACTAAGTAATTGGAATCGCAATTTTGGTAATATATTTTCTGCCACGAGGTGATTCTAGCACTACGATGGAATATATGTTTGTTGATGTCTGAAGGAATTGACCTTCAATCAACGTGTGAAGTCGTGAGAAGATGAGATCATCTGGGACAAACTGCATCAGCATTTACTGTTACGATAAATGGATGAGCACTGCTGAATAGGCCACGGCCATGATCAAGACATTGTAATATTTGATGAAAGAAATTAAGCGTTTCTGAAGGCCTGTCTGAAAAAACTTCAGTGATATTACTTTGACAGGCTCAACAAGGTACCTATAAATGAAAATGTAATTTTTTGCTGCCACCAGGTGGCGCCGGCACTACGAGCAAAAAAAGTGTGTTTGGCATTGTACTCCCAAAATGAAATTTAGAGAAGATCATCTTGGTCCAATTACATTAAGTTTTACCGGTCTGGCTAGACATCGGACTTTGAGGCGGAGTAAAGGCCAGGCCCAAATTTGAAGTAATGAAACTTGAGATTCATAATGTTCGCTTTGTCTCAATATTCTCCTGACTAATTTTCTGTGAATTTTCTGAAAGCAGCAAAGCAGAGAACATGAAAGTGTAAAAACTATCTCTTTTGTCAGGCACCAGGTGTCACTATTGGTACACGTATTTTGAAGCCCCGCCCCCATCATATAGGTTAGCCGACCTTGATGAAATTTTGCCCGATGGTGTCACTCTGTCAGGTAATGGAGCACCTCAAATGTGAAGTTGATCGGGTCAAGGGTTTTGGTACCGAAAAATGTACAAAATCGGGCCAAATGCTACATTCAACAATTGATAACTCTGGTTCTGTACATCCTAACATATGGCGCTCTATGACGTTTTTGTAGGTCTTGAGGTCTTACATATACATATAAAATTTCGTAGCTCTAGGTCAAATGGGTCAGAACTGACTCTCGTTTTATGATCACCTGGGCTCAATTACAGTAAGTTTAGATGACTTGAGCAAACTCCGAATTTGGGGTGTCATACAGACCACCCACTTTATCACAAAGTCATAAAATTTGGATACCTTTAATCTCTAAGTCTCGATGCTATTCGGACAAATCTTCAGTACATTTACTCTGACGGGCTTAGCACAACACATGAAAGTTTAAAAATTGACATTTTTGTCTGTGACTAGGTGGCGCTATCATTAAGTTGATAATCAACCATGCATGTATTTTAAAGCTATGATGAGTAAAATATCTGTAAAGTTTCAGATTTTTTAAACCTTGCACATTGGAGTTATTACGGTTTTTGTTGCTCATGGCGAATGAAATTTGAGTTTAAAACACGTATTTTGAAGCCCCACCCCCATCATTTATGTTGGCCGATCTTCACAAAATTTTTCCCAAATGTTCCCCTACTGTATGTTAGATAATGGGGCACGCCAAATGTAAAGTTGATCGGGTCAAGGGTTTCTGTACCGAAAAATGTAGAAAATCGGGCCAAATTCTACATTCAACTATTGATAACTCTGGTTCTGTACATCCTAACATATGCTGCTCTATAATGTTTTTGTAGGTCTTGAGGTCCTACATATAAATAAAAAAATTCGTAGCTCTAGGTCAAATGGGTCGGAAGGGGCTGCAGTTTGAAGGATTATCTGGGTTCAACTACAGCAAGTTTTGCGTATTTGGGAAAACTGACTTTGAGATGGTGTACAGACCACCCACTTTATCACAAAGTTGTAAAATTTGGAAACCCGTATCTCTTAAGTCTTGATGCTATTCGGGCAAAATTTCAGTTCATTTACTTTTACAGGCTTAGCACAACACATAAAAGTTCAAAAGTTGACATTTTTGTCTGTGACTAGGTGGCGCTATCATTAAGTTGATATTCAACCATGCAGATATTTTAAAGCTTTGACTAGTAATATTCCTGTCAAGTTTAAGATTTTTTCAAGCTTGCAAATTGGAGTTATTAGGGTTTTTGTTGCTCATGGCGAACAAAATTTGAGTTTGAAACACGGATTTTGAAGCCCCACCCCCATCATATATGATAGCCGATCTTCATGAAATTTTGCCTAAGTGTTCCCCTATGTCAGATAATGGGGCACGTCAAATATGAAGTTTATCGGGTCAAGGGTTTCGGTATCAAAAAATGTAGAAAATCGGGCCAAATGCTACATTCAAAAATTGGTAATATTATTATTATTATTATTATTATTATTATTATTATTATTAGGGCCCGAGCAGTGGTCACTGCTCGGGCCCTAATAATAATAATAATAATAATAATAATCTGGGGAGGAAAAATAGGGACCTCGCAGTGGTCACTGCTCGGGCCCTAATAATAATAATAATCTGGGGAGGAACAATAGGGACCTCGCAGTGGTCACTGCTCGGGCCCTAATAATAATAATAATCTGGGGAGGAACAATAGGGACCTTGCAGTGGTCACTGCTCGGGCCCTAATAATAATAATAATAATAATAATCTGGGGAGGAACAATAGGGACCTCGCAGTGGTCACTGCTCGGGCCCTAATAATAATAATAATCTGGGGAGGAACAATAGGGACCTCGCAGTGGTCACTGCTCGGGCCCTAATAATAATAATAATAATAAAGCGGTAGAATAACATATGTGTGAAGGTTCCACCTTCACACAATAATAAAGAAAATGGCCGAGCACAATAACATGTGTGAAGGTTCCACCTTCACACAATAAAAAAGAAAATGGCCTAGCACAATAACATATGTGCCTTCACACAATAATAAAGAAAATGGCTGAGCAAAATAACATATGTGTGAAGGTTACACCTTCAGACAATAATAAAAATAAATAATAGTAATAAAGCGGTAGAATAACATATGTGTGAAGGTTCCACCTTCACACAATAATAAAGCGGTAGAATAACATATGTGTAAAGGTTCCACCTTCACACATATCTTATTCTACCTCTTTATTGTGTGAAGGTGGAACCTTCACACAATAATAAAGTCAAGGAATAACATATGTGTGAAGGTTTCACCTTCACACAATAAAGAGGTAGAATAAGATATGTGTGAAGGTTCCACCTTCACACAATAAAGTGGTAGAATAACATGTGTGAAGGTTCCACCTTCACACAATAATAATAATAATAAAGCGGTAGAATAACATATGTGTGAAGGTTTCACCTTCACACAATAAATAAATAAACATATGATAAGGAATAAATATATGGATCCAAATACATATACATTCAGATTTTGTTTTTGCATAAAGTCCTCAAATGTAATGATACATTTATTGCTGCACATTACAAATGTCATTAGTAGTTAAATGTCAAGTAAGATCGCCTTGTTTAGGAAAATAATTCTAAGTTAGTTAAGTATAGAAGAGCTGTCCTTTTTTCTTTTCTTTTAAATAAAAAACAATAAGCACATTTGTTAGGTGAAATTACGGATGGATTTTTTACTTTTTATTTTGAAATAACAGTCAAAAACAATGTTTTCTTTATTTTATTTTTCTTATAAACAGCACAATTAAAACATACTTCTCAATCAATTGGGAAAACATGGTGCCAAATTTATGTTCAGCAGGGTGGTAGGTATCTAAGAAACGTAAGTATTAAAGTAACTTTTAATATAACTTTGTTACATTAAGCAAGTAATCAGTAAAGTAATTTCTCTGCTTATGGAACAATTCATGTACATTATTCTCTGCATCCTCAAGCATGCATTCATCTGTCTATTTCAATAACTTCAGTTATGACTTTGCTAGGCGTTACAGGGTCTTGTTCTGTACAATCCAAAGATATTCTTCAGTCTATATAGATGGAAGCAGAGAGTGACAGAGATTGCAGTCTGGGCCATGGTGAAGAGAAGGAGGGAGGATTTCAAACCTCTGGTCAGGCGCTGTTTCAAAGGAAACGTTTCATTAGACTTTCATTCATTAGACTCGTTCATTAATTGATCTGATTGGCTTGATCGCAATTGGCCAATATTTCCTATTTTATGCAGGAATTGCTGTAGTCACAATTTGTCAAGCGATCAATGAGGTCGAATTATCAAGTGATCTGAATATTTTGCGAGGCCTTATGCCTTTTATTCGCAGTTGCGTGACTGTTTACTATATTATTATTATTATTATTATTATTATTATTATTATTATAGTGACTTCAATAAAATATAGAATTTAACTACTGTAAATTGTGGCATCCATTATATATTAGTCCCAGGTTTTTTTGTTTGTTTGTTCGTTTGTTTGTTTTAACTGACTAAACGTTCAGGTCTTTGATGTTTTAATCTGTGCATCTATGTCAGTTTGGGGCAACCTAAATATTACACCTATTTGCTTGATAATTTATAAACAGGACACCAGTTCATATTAGTAGTATATAAAGATGTGAGTGGTTAATGGTTATTTTTGAACTCACTGTTCATCTAATTTCAATTCATTGTAATACAAGTTTACCAGGACACCTGTTCTTTAAACTTGTTATTGTGGCAAGATGAAGAAACACACAATGCTGTTCTAGTATACGTCTTTACCCTTCACTTATCAACACAAAAACTGTCCAACATTGTTCACATCATCAAAGAAATAAAACACAAGGTTCAAAGCTTCAAAATCTTTTTCAACTTGCCTACTGGGTGCGCGTCAAGGTCCTAATGCCCGCCTCACATCTCCCCCCCCGAACACCCAGTTAGGCACTTAGAGTGAAAACTTCACTGGGGGTTTCACCAGTCTGCCGCCCCGAGTACACAGTACATTCCTGGGTGGCTAACGTGCAAAGGTGAGGCTGATGGCTTTGAGGGACGACCACAGCGAGAGACCTTGGCTGAGACCTCCTTTCCTGCCAAGACATGAGCCGGCTTGAGTCTCTCCAAAGTTATATGCTCCCTTCGGCCACCCAAATCAAGCACATCATATTTAGCACCATGATCAAGCACTCTAAAAGAGCCATCATAAGGTGGCTGTAGCGGTGAGCGAAGGCCATCGTGTCACACAAAAGCAAAACGAGCAGACCTAAGCGCTGAGGCTATGAACACTTTAGGAAAACAATGGTGAACTGGCAAAGAAGTAATGGGCCCTCTTAACGAAGAGGAAAAGGGACGCACATCGGGACCCTCAGGGAGAAACTCACCCACAACCCTAACTGGCTGCCCAAGCACCAGTTCTGCAGGCGCGGCCTCAAGATCCTCTTTTGGAGCCGAATGTAACCCAACTACCATCTGAAAGGGTGGCCCGCAGCGCGGCTTTAAGCGACCGGTGAAAATGTTCACACAAACCGTTGGCCTGAGGGTGGTAAGCAGTAGTACGGTGTACTTGCGCAGCCAAAGACGTCCAGAGCTCAGACACAAATTGGGGTCCCCTATCCGAGGTGATGTCAGAGGGCGTGCCAAATCGCGCAACCCAGGATGACAGGAACGCGCGGGTTATGTCTACAGTGGTCGTGGAGGACAGAAGAACTGCCTCAGACCACCGAGTGGTTCGATCAACCATTGTGAGCATGTGTGTAAAACCCTGCGATGGAGGGAGGGGGCCTACCTAGTCTACATGCACATGGTCAAACCACCTGAATGGAATCGGAAAAGGTTCCAGAGAGACCCTGGTGTGTTGGTGAACTTAAGCGCGTTGACATGCAATGCAAGCACCTGCCCTCATCCTAACATCCCTGCGTAGTCCAGGCCAGACAAACTTAGCACCAAAAAACTTGACTGAGGCCTGAACATCACGGTGCGAGAGGGAGTAGGGAGTGGATCGAGTCAAATACCCTGTACGGGACACACAAGTGCACGCGACCAGCAATCGGCTGCAGGGGTGCACTTTCCGGCCACATATCGAATACCAGTGGTAAATTCGGAAATGGCCGCCAAGTGAAGCTGTTGGCGCGCTGACCACGGTTTGGAGATTGGGTGGGCAAGGAGGGCTACATTTGCGAGGGCTTGCTTAGCTTGCTGAAAGACCTGCACCTGCTGAGGAGACCATTCCAGAAGGTCTTTAGCCTTCTTTTTTCGCAAGGCATCATAAAGAGGCAACAGGAAGTGGGCTGCATGGGGTAGGAAACGGTTATAAAAATTAACCATGCCTAGAAACTCCTGCAGCACCTTGACTGAGGCAGGACGAGGAAACTTCGCCACTGTCCCGCCCTGTGCTGTAATCCGGTGGCCCAAGAAATCGATCACCGAGAGACCAAATTGGCATTTCGCTGGGTTCACATTAAGGCTGTGTCAAACTTGTGTCAAGTGCGACAGATGTACCTCGGGTGTAGGACTGGCCACCAGAATGTCATCAAGAAAGACAAACACAACATTGAGGTCACGCAGCATGGAGCCCATCAGCCTTTCGCTGGGTTCACGATAAGGCCGTGTGAATCGAGGTGCTTAAAAACTTCCGTCAAGTGCGACAGATTTACCTTGGGTGTAGGACTGCCCACCAGAATGTAATCAAGAAAGACAAACACAAAATCGAGGTCACGCAGCACAGAGCCCATCAGCCTGTGCTGCCCCCTTCAGACCAAATGTCATGCGCAAAAAGTCCAAATGTTTTGGGCACATCGTTCGGATGCACAGGAACCTGGTGATAACCACAGACCAGGTCCACTTTGGAAAAAAATAGTGGTGTCAGCCAAACAAGAGGAAAAATCTTGCATGTGTGGGATGGGGTAAGGGTCATGTGCGGAGACTTTGTTAAGACGGCGGAAATTCCCACAAGGCCGTCAGGACACATAGACAGCCGTCCTTTTTGGGGACCATGTGCAAAGGAGAGGCCCACGGGCTATTAAAACAATGCCTAAACGTTCCATTGAAGCGAAGTATTCTTTCGCATTTGCCAGTTTGGTCGCGTTGAGGCGTCGTGCACTGGCATAAACTGGCGGGCCAAATGTGGGGATAAAATGTTCCACGCCATGCCCTGTATCAACAGTGAAGAAAGCTGTTAAACGTCACCCACACTCAGATAATTTGCGTGTCTTAAGATCCCCCCCTTAATGCCCCTCCCAGCCTCACAAGGGAAAGTATCAAAGGACACCGGGTCGATCAGGCGGCGGTTAGCAACATCAACCAGCAGTCCCTTTGCACATAGAAAGTCCGCGCCAATAAGTGGAATTGTGACAGCAGCAACTAGGAAATCCCACTGCAAATTGCATCTATTGAAGCGCATTGTCATCAACATGGAGCCAACGCTATTGATGGGAGTACCGTTAGCCGCACACAGCTGCGGTGTTCAACCAACTGGCGCCTTGCCGATGAATGGCAGCTCGCTTTTTGATGGAGTTTCCCGCAGGCCCGTCATAGGTACAGGGGGGAAAACATTGCCAAGCCTTGGCGCCAAAACGCTGATGAAAATGACATAGAGCCTTCTTGCACCGCTTCGATACGCCGCTCCAGCCACAACTGCCGGTTTCATATCCCCCGTCGCTTCCAGGGAAAGATCCATCGCCAAACTGTGCACCGTGGAGCATTTTGGGGCCAGGAGGATCCGATCTGCTTCCTCAGCTAAAGTTTGGTAATCCCCGGTAGCCAGACAAACAGAGTTAGCCAACATGGCTCGCACAGGAGGTGGTAGTTCCGGAGGAAAATGTGTAGAAAAAGGAATCCGCCCTCATCCGAGCCCAGCAGTGATAATATTTTGTCCATGAGGTCCACTGCTGTGCCATCACCTTATCCAGGCAGGAGCCTGTCTGCCCTCTCTGACACTGACAAACTGAACCGCTGAAGCAGAAGCTGCTTAAGTGCGACGTACTTTCCATCTTGTGGAGGATCACGTAACAGTTGCATTATGCTACGTGTAGTCAGCTGGTTGAGGGACGCCACAACCATGTAGTACCTCGAGACATCCGTGGTGATTCTTCGCAGGTGGAAAGGCGCCTCAACATGCTAATACCACGCGGCCGGATTGCTTGGCCAGAACTCAGGCAACTTTACCGACGTTTTGGTGGCTGCCGCTTGCGAGTGTTGGGGCGATGTGGCTGAGGAAGACACCTCTTCAACTTCTTGCTGGAATATTGCAACGTTGGGTAAACCACGATATAGCCCCCCCTAACCGCGCCCCCCTCCACAGCGCATATATATATATATATATATATAATATATATATATATATATATATATATATATATATATATATATATATATATATATATATATATATATATATATATATATATTCGGTAGTCAAGGCCACCTGCGCTGTGGAGATTGGATGGGCAAGGAGGGCTGCGTTTGCGAGGGCTTGCTTGGCCTGCTGAAAGGGCCGCACCTGCTGAGGAGACCATTCCAGAAGGTCTTTAGCCTACTTTTTTCGTAAGGCGTCGTAAAGAGGCTATAAGAAGTGGGCTGCATGGGGTAGGAAATGAAAAATTAACCATGCCTAGAAACTCCTGCAGCGCCTTGACTGAGGCAGGACAAGGAAACTCCACCTCTCTCAGGGTCCCCAATGTGGCAAGATGAAGAAACACACGATGCTGTTCTAGTATACGTCTTTACTCTTCACTTGTCAACACAAAAACTGTCCAACATTGTTCACATCATCAAAGAAATTAAACACAAGGTTCAAAGCTTCAAAATCTCTTTCAACTTGCCCACTGGGTGTGCGGCAAGGTCCTAATGCCTGCCACATTATATTGAGTCTTAATAATTGATCTCAGATGTAATCAAACACTTGTGTTTAATATGATCATTTATCATAGCTTTGGTTTAACTCTGAAATATTGTCTTTGAATATTTCATACCATGTGCATTGAACATCATTTTGGACACCATTTTCACAGGTTGCAGTTCAAGTTTAGACATTAGTCTTGACCAGTATTTTTGGAAGTGTTTTTGTTCAGAGAGATAAGATTGCTCAACGGTAATGTATTTTTACAAGCAGGCACTGGCTGATAACCGAATTAACAATATATCATGGTTTTAAATCAGAGCGCCAAGGCCTTTGTGGTCACTGCCCAGCTCAAATTGCAGCCGACCCCTATTACCCCTCTCTCAGGTGGTGAGCCCATGGGAAGGGGGACTGACGTGACTACTTCAGGCTGAGCCTGGCTGAACTCCATAGGTGTGGGCCTGGCCACCAGGCCCTCACCAGTGAGCCCCACCTCCAGGCCTGGCTCTAGAGGATGGCCCCAGTGACCCGTGTCTGGGCAAGGAAAACTTAACTCCATTTATTTTATTCATCATTAGAGGTTTATTGACCATATTTAGTATGGTCCCTCACCTAGGACCTCTTTGCCAAGCGGGACCCTGCCAGGGGCATAAAGCCTCAGACAACTTAGCTCCTAGGATCATTGGGACACACAAACCCCTCCACCATGAGGGCACACTCGTCGTCGTCACAGATTCCATTACAAATATGTACAGTCATCAGAACTCTTCAACTTGTTTTGACCAAGGACCTGATGACAATGTACATAAGAACATAAGATCCATAACAAACATCATGTTTAAACTTAAACATGGTTATATGTACATTGGAATCAGGTTCTCATTTAGAAAAGGGCAGATAGCCTTCTCCAGTTGAGGACGAGGTCCTGCCCGAAGTGGAGGTAGTCTTAAGGGGTAATACTGGACGTTCTACATTGCTATCCTCACCAATGGTCAGGAGTTGTGGGTCTTGACCAAAAGAACGAGATCCCATAGGGTGAAACACTATATCAACTGGGAGGGGCTTAAAGTAAAGATGCTGCGCCTCCACTTTGAGAGGAGCCAATTGAGGTGGCTCGGGCATCTGGTTAGGATACCTCCTGGACACCTACGTGGTACAGGACACGCTGAAGAGACAAAGTTTCTCAGCCGGCCTGAAAAGGCCTGGGACGTATGATCACTGGACAATAAAATGGAGAGCATTCGACTTCTGAGATCAACAAATCGAAGGGTAAGTGACTGTTGCGTGCTTGTTTTCACTGAGACATGGCTAAATGAAAACATTCCGGACTTTGCTGTACAACTGGAGCAGTTAGCATGCTACAGAGCGGACAGGGCTCTCGTAGACGGAAGATGCGTGGTGGCGGGCTTTGTGTTTACATCCATGATGCGTGGTGCCAAGATGCCACTGTAGTAAGCAAACACTACTCACGACTGGCAGAGTTCATTATTGTGAACTCTCCCTTTCTACCTGCCCAGGGAAATAAGTTTGATCCTGTTAGTTGCTACCTATTTACCCCACCCAAAAACATCAGCAATATAAATGCTGCACTGAACTAACTGTATCAAACCACTGTATCAAGCAACAAATGCCACATCCTGTGTGAGCTAATCTGTCCCATGGCATCAGGCAAGCAAAACAAGACTACACACACGATAACCTCCTACTTCAAGGATAGCAAAGATGCACGCAGCCTGTGCCGCGAAGCTGTGAGAGTGACTCCACCCTGCTCAACAACCTGAACAGCTTCTTTGCACCCTTCGAAGCAAAGAACACCTACCCACAGAAAACACCACCACCTCCACACGACCAGCCCTTGTGCCTGTCTTGCTGCCAGCGTTAAGAAGACACTCTCCGTCATCAAGACCTGGAAAGTCGCGGGTCCAGACAACATACCAGGCAGTGTACTGAAAGACTGTGCAGAGGAGTTGAAGCATGTCTTCACAGACATTTTTAACATCTCCTTGAGGAAAGCCATTGTCTCTTCAGGTTTCAAAGCAGCCACCATCTTACTGGTGCCAAAGAAATCATCCCCATCCTGCTTTAACGACTACCGTCGTGCAGCACTGACACCCATCTTTATGAGGTGCTTTGAACGTCTAGTCATGTCACACATCACATCCACCTTGCCCCCTACCCTGGACCCATACCAGTTTGCATACAGAGCTAAACAGTCCACAGATGATGTTATCTCCTCCGCCCTCCAGCCTGCTCTCACTCACCTGGACAAGAGAGACTCAATGTGACAATGCTGTTCATAAATTTTAGCTCAGCATTCAATACCATAATACATCAAAAACTCGACAAACTGGGCCTCAGCACCACTCTTTGAAACTGGCTGCTGGATTTCCTCAGCCAAAGGCCTCAAGCAGTACATGTTGGCAACAACACTTCAAGCGACATCATGCTGAGCACAGGGGCCCCACAAGGCTGGGTGCTTAGTCCGCTGCTCTTCAACCTGCTGACACATGACTGCACAACCACTCACAGCTCCAACAATCTTGTGAAGTTTGCGGACGACACAACACTGATGGGGCTTATCACCAAAGGGGAGCTGCACTGATTACAGCAGCAAAGCTCTCTGAATTTATTATTCATGAGAACAGCTGAGAGGATAGCTGGTGCACCACTCCCCTCCCTGCAAGACATATACACCACTCGCCTCACCTGCAAAGCCCTCAAAATTGTGAATGACACAAGCCATCTTGCACACGAACTGTTCAACCTCTTGCCTTTGGGCAGGAGGTACAGGAGCCTCCGCTCCCGTACCACTAGACTCACCAACAGCTCCAATCACCAGGTTATGTCCATATCCTCAGCCCCTGCCAACAAAGCCACCAGACTGGATGGAGTTTAGAATCTGCCACCACCCCCATACAAAAAGGAATCACTGTGGGACTCTGACCCACAGAAATGACATTGCACAATGCAGACCTCAAATACCTTCTGCCACAATGTTGCACTATGCAGACCGCACACATCTTCTGCCACAACATTATTATTATTAGTATTATGCTGCTAAATTATTATCACTGACTCTTCAACTACTAACAACCTACCTCACAGTACATTATCCTCCTTTATCCTGTTTTTATTTGTTAGTACTGTCAATAGCAAAATTCTTTTTAAATCCTGTTTTTAGTACTAGAAACAGCAAAACCTTTTTGGCACTTTACTTTTATTTATTAATGTCCTCATATAGTATGTTGTGCACTTTAGTGTATGTCCTGTCTTGTCTTGATATTTGTCTGCATGGAAAGTGGGAAACGCAATTTTGATTCCTTTGTATGTCTAGTACATGTGAAGAAATTGTCAAATAAAAGTGACTTTGACTTTACCTGGGCTTAAGATTAAGCTACAATTTTCACTGGCTTGTGCCCCCAAAGGGCTATTCTCACAGTATAATTACAACAGTAAATGCAGTACATTATACATACTGTGGTATAGAAGTTCATGTTACAGCTGCCATCCAAGTTCTTGACACAAAATGCCTCAGGATGTTTGCCCATATCCACAGAGTATATGATCACAGCAATCACTGACAGCACTGTAGAAATAACATTCACCAGCAAGGATGCTTGGTACTGAAAAAGAAGAAAATATCAATGTAAACTCTTTTTAACTCATTACAACAGATCATAAGAACCCTCAAGGACAAATGTACCACCTGAGTGATTTACAAATGTTTTTTTTATATTGACAGGACATTAAGAGAAAAATGTATCTTTATAAATGCAATGCATCAGTAAAATAGTGTGTTCATGAAACTGTGGTATTCTAATAAAAATGGACATGACGTAATGTCAGTGCAAAAAACAGGAATAATCTTGGCCCAGGAAACATCGAGTTGTCTCCTTTAAAAGAAACAAAAGGCTATCTCCAAAAGAGAAGTAACATCCCACTGTGAACAGAAGGTCAGTTGCTGCGATCAGAAACAAGATATCAATCAGGATTGATAGCTCTCTGACTTAATCCCCCTTCGAAAGAATGGTCGGTGAATGAAAGACTTTTGAAGACACCATTTCACGCACACAGATGCCTACTCATACACACGCAAACACACGCATGCACGCGCACACACACACATTTTATTTTTTTCATTTTTAATATACGTTTTCTTCATGTTATTTCATTCATATTCAATAGAGGTAAAGAAATAAATTGAGGGGGAGTCTTATTAAACTGCAATTGTAATTTAGCATACAATCTTGTTAAATCTTGCCTGCTTTTTGTGTCATGTTCTGTCTGGGTTTTTCCTGTTGTGGGGTTTATTTTGTGGAGTTTTAGGTTCATGTTTTTTTTTCTCTGGCATCTGTTGCTACTGTAATTTGTGTCACCTGTCATGAGCGTGTTCCAGCGCTAGTTTCTCCTCCACGGTGCCTCTTGTTCCGTCTGTTTAGTTTGTGCATAATTTTTGTCCTTTAAAGTGCAACATTAGTTATTTAGTTGTCTAATGTCTATGTTTAACGTTAAGCCAGCAGAGAAGTTTTAGGTTTCGCCATCATTCTATACACCACAGTGATGTTGATGGTCATCTGAAATGAGGAGGATTTGCATATTAACAAATTATTAGCTGTAAATGGCACTTGGTTGAAAGTTTGCCAAAATACCTTGCATACAAATAACGAATCCAAGATTTAAAACACCTTGCAGAAAATAGCTCTTCAGAATTATTTTCATGTTATCAGTTATGTGATCATTTGTTTTCTACTTTCAATACAATTTAGCTGGTAAGGATGTGAGTGAGTGAGTGAGTGAGTGAGTGAGTGAGTGAGTGAGTGAGTGAGTGAGTGAGTGAGTGAGTGAGTGAATGCTTTCAAGCTCATGATAGGTTGAACAAGTGTCTCCACTGTAGATTCTATACCAGAGGTGGGCAAACTACAGTACAGCTCCCAGGGCGATCTGGCCTATTGGTCTTTTTAATCTGACCTGCCTAGAATGGTACAGCATAAAGGTTTGTTGTGAATGATTTCATTCATTTCATTTGGACTTGCACGCAGAAATTTCAACACCAGGTGGTACAGTAGACACAGAGATGATTTTGCAGAGCCTTGAGGAAGAATGAGAGCCAGCTAGAGAGCGTGCACAAGCCAACTTTAATTGGATTATGTTTGACTGAAAAAAGCAAAACGCTGGCCTTCCTTTGAACCCATGTGGCTCAGGTAGTATTCGGTCAAACTTCACAACCAGTCGAAAGGGTATTCAACAAATCTGTTGGCACATCATCTAGATAAGTGGCGTACATTTTATTTACTTGAACCGTTTTTTTTAACGTGGGGTGGGGGGGGGGGGCAGAGTGGCGTAAAAGAGCGATTAGGCCTGATTTTGTTCCTCCGGTTTTCCAAGTTAAAATAAACTTGGGTAGAATGCCTTGCACTACTTGAGGACTTTGACAATTAGACAACTTTCCCAATTGTAGAAAAGCGATTGTCCTAAAAAGTTGGAGTGAGATTTCTGACATGCTGATGTTGGTTTTGAGATAGGTTTTCCTGCATTTTTTGGGTCCCCTTTCTTCCTCACCCCTCGCTATTCCGCAACGTGACAGAACTCTCTTTAATAATTATAAAGGGAGCACATGCTTTATGGCATTTTGTGGTGTTCACCATACAATAAAGCTTGCATGGTCACTCTACTATTGGGTAAACGCATGGTTATGCCAGGAAAAAAGGGACCTTTTAAATTTTAGCTTCACTCCTCGGGCTGCCTGTCCATTTTAGGATTCGTTTTAAAATTCTCTTATTTGCTTTTAAAGCCTTGAATGGCCTTGCCCCACCTTACCTAGCTGAGCTCCTGCACCCATATTCCCCTAGCCGTTCTTTCAGGTCAGCTGACCAGTTGCTCCTGAGAGTGCCTAAAGCTAGACTTAAGCTCAAAGTCGATCGAGCATTTGCCGTCTACACGTCTTCTTAAAACCCACCTTTCCCCATGGCTTTTGACACCTTGTAGAGTGTTAACTTTGATTTTATTTGATCTTATTTTATTTATTTTACTTGATTTTACTGTTTTATTGTGTTGACTATTTATTGTGTTTTGATTTTCCTCTACAGCACTTTGGAAACCTTGTGTTTGTTTAAAATGTGCTCTATAAATAAAGTGGATTGCATTGAACTTTTTATTGGCCTGTGGAATGGACATAGGGGGCAAGGAACTGTGTAACAACCACGGGAATTGTAAGTTACATTCACACAATAGGTAATAAGGAATTCTGAATATTCATGTCACTCTTTCAGAAGGTAGGCACTCGCTCTTTCTAGAAACATAAATGACTGTTTGAGCCTTCCATGACTTCTCAAATTAAAGCATGTCAGGTCGCAGGTGAGGAGCGAGCCAGCTATAACGAGGGGTGGAATAATTAAGGCTAGAGTTAACTAGCACTAGACTGGATTGTAACAATACACAAAGCATGCTTAGTTCACGCCACTGCAATCCACACACCGTTTCATTACCTACAGTAATGCTGAATCCCTGAGCGACAAGATTTCTGCTAAGGTGGTGCGAAATGAGGAATGTAATCATGCTTCCACAGTCAGTCAGATAAGTGACATAGTACCTAGTCAGAATATTAGTACTTGCGTGGCACCCATTAACAACCAGATTCCTACATGATTAACATTGTGACGGGGCTTGAATTACCGGTACTCAAAATACTAGCTGGGACCCGGGCATTACAATCATATTGATATTAGTACTACAAACACTATGACTGCAAATAGGAAAACGTTCTCGATTTAAATTTAGCTTTATGAACATTAGGTCACTCTCCTCAAAAGCCCTTCTTGTAAATGACCTTATTAGAGATCACAATCTTAAAGTGTTTGGTCCCTGCGAAATCTGGTTAAAACCAAATGAATTCTTACCGATAAATGAGGCCTCTCCCCCAAACTTTGTGGGTTCACATATTGCTCGTTCTTGTAAAAAAGGTGATGGTGTCACCCTAATTACAGTCTTATCTCAAACATAACCCGAGTATCAATCATACCTTCAAGACATATGAGGCTCTCGAAATGCGATCCAGCTCCTCGCTACAATTTTATTTGGAAGTTAATTACCGTCCCCCTGGCCCATCATCTGGTTTCTTAAACGAATTCCCTGAACTTATGGCTGATTTGGTAACTCATGCAGATAATATATTAATAATGAGTGATTTTAATATCCATATGAACTCCCCGCTGAAGCCACTTACTGTGGCATTTCAAGCAATAATCCATGCATTTAGCTTTACACAGAAAATAGAAGCAGCGACACACTAGAATGGCAATATCTTAGATTTAGTGTTAACATGTGGCCTAACAGCCTCAAATGTCATAATATTGTCTTCACCAGTGGTGGACTGTCAGGGCCAGCAAGGCCTTCTCTGCTAGCCTGACATAACCTGACATCATTATCATAACGATTATAAACTATTAGGCAGAGCGATCTACAGATGATGCAATCTGCTCTGCCCACCCACCTGAACGAGAAAGACTAATATGTGTGAATGCTGTTCATAGACTTCAGCTCAGCGTTCAACACCATAATACCACTCACCTGCAAACTGGACAAACTGGGCCTCAGCACCTCACTCTGCAACTGGCTGCTGGATTTCCCCAGCCAGAGGCCTCAAGCGGTGCGTGTTGGCAACAACATCTCAGGCAGGATCACCATGAGCACGGGGACCCCACAAGGCTGTTAGCTCAGCCCCCTCCTTTTCTCCCTATTAACACATGACTGCACAGCAACCCACAGCTCCAACCACCTTGTGAAGTTTGCTGACGACACAACACCGGTAGGACACATCTCCAACGGCGACGAGGCCCACTACAGGAAAGAAGCGTAGTTTCCGACCAGATGGTGCAAAGACAATAACCTCCTGCTGCATCAGCAAGACCAAAGAGATGGTTGTCAGCTTCCAGAGAGGCCACACCGAACACCCTCCATTGACCTTTGACGGTGCTGCAGCGGAGAGGGTGAGCAGTACCAAGTTCCTGGGGGTGCACATCAGCAATGACCTCTCCTGGACCACCAACACTGCATCTCTGGCCAAGAAAGCACAGCGACGTCTCTACTTCATGCACAAACTGAAGCGGGCAAGTGCGGCGCCACCCATCATAACCACATTCATTAGAAGAACCAATGAAAGCTTCATCACCAACTGCATCACTGTGTGGGGCAGGAGCTGCACTGACTACAACAGGAAGGCTCTACAACACGTCGCGAGGAAAGCTGAGAGGATTATAGGTGCGCCACTCCCCTCCCTGCAAGACCTTTACACCACCCACCTCAGCCGTAAAGCCATCACAATTGTCACCAAAACAAGTCACCCTGCACAAAGTCTGTTCAGCCTCCTGCCCTCCGGAAACAGGTACAGGAGCTTTCGCTTACGCACCACCAGACTCAGGAACAGCTTTATCCACCAGACCGTGAGACTGCTGAACTCTCTCCCCTTCCCACCAGTGAAACTGCTGAACTCTCTCTCTCTCTCTCCCTTCCCCCGTCCCACACTCATTCTTAAATTTGGGAGATTATATTTAAAGTTTTGGATCTTCAACATTCAATAAGTGTTTTTATTGTTCAAAGTTAACCGAGCCGGACGCCATACTGGGTGGAAGCCGTAGTGAGAGCTAATGAGGTGTCTAATCAAATATCCAAGATGGATGCCTACGAGGGCAGATGGGAGTTGGAGTCTTCGGTCCATGTAGTCAAATGTCTAAGATGTCTGCCCGATGGCATCATGGTAAATGGAGTACTTATGTAACTAAACTATACATGTCAATTTCCAGTCTTGGCGGGCTTCCTGCATGTTTTAAAATCCTCTCTCTTGCAAACACACCTGATTCAAGTGATCAGGATCGTTTTCAGGCTCCTGTTAATGAACTAATCATTTGAATTAGGTGTGTTGCGGTGAGAAAACCGGAAAAAATGCAGGATGCAGCCCTCTCGGGCTGGAGTGTTGGTACTGTGTCGTCAAATGTCCAAAATGGCCACCTGATCACCGCATGGGAAATGGAGTACTTTGTGTATCTAAATCATAGGTGTCGAACTCCAGTCCTGGAGGGCCGATATCCTGCATGTTTTTGAATCCTGTCTCTCGCAAACACACCTGATTCAAATGATTAGGATCATTTTCAAGCTCCTGTTAATGAACTAATCATTTGATTGAGGTTTGTTGGGATGAGAAAATTGGAAAACATGCAGGATACCAGCCCTCGAGGACGGGAGTGTTCGGACTGTGTCGTCAAATGTCCAATGGCCGCCCAATCGCCTCATGGGAAGTAAATGTTAAATTCGATATTGGAAATGAATTATGAATTGTTTTAGGTAAAAAATATGGAGTTATGGCAAATTATTAATAACTATGAATTTATGGAATGATGGGAATGAACCATATGGTGGAAGGAATGAGTTAAATGTCTCAAATATGAAATACGAAAATTAAATACAAAGTTGAAAAACTGAGAAAGTTGAACTGTGGAATGATGTGGAAAGTTTAAATGGTTTGAATAATAAAAAGTGTGAATAATATGAAGTAAGAACAGTTTGAATAGGCCAAATAATGTAAAGAATACAAGTGAAACCTGAAGAAAAAAAAAAAAAAAACATCTGTAAGTGTGAAATGAGAATGCCCCAACTGGGGTTCAAACCAGGGAGCTCCCAACTGCAAGGCGACAACACCACCACTGGGCCACGACGCCACGACACTTATCAATACAGTGACAACTTTTAAAGAATGGGTGAAGTATGTTTGAACATGAATCTGTGAGGAACTATGAATAATACAAGGTTAAAAAAAATGAAAAGAGTTTAACTGTGGAATGAAAAGTAAGATAAAATTAATTTAGGAACAGTTTGAATAGGCCAAATACTATAAATGTGAGTAGTACAAAAAAACTTGAACTGTAGGAAAACAATGAATAGTTGAAACTTGAAAAATACAAAAGCACTTCACATGAATATTTGGAATGATATAAACGGAATAAATTGGGTGAACTGGGCAAGGACTAAAAATGAACGAAAAAAACTGAATAAACTGAAAAAAAACCCACTGAATGTGTGAAAAGACTCAACCTGGGATTGAACCCACGAACTTGAAGTGGGAATTCGACAATTCTACTACTGAGCCACAGGGACTGGGGGAATATTGAAACCGTGAAAGCTTTAAAAGGAAGTAGGAAGACCATTCCATTCACTTAACATTAGGCCAAAACGATGAAAAGTTGAAAGTTGAAAAATAGACCTGCACTAAACATGAATATGTGGAATGATATGAAGTTCGAACGGAATGAAATGGATGAACTGGGAAAGAGTTAAAACGAACCTAAAAAACGGTCGGAATAATAAAAATAACTAGAAAATGTGCAATTTCTGAAGAAATTGCGTGTGAAGGTGAAACCGTTGAAGGTTTGGGAGTTGAAAAGTGGAATGATGTGGAATGATTGAATGGTGTGAATCTGTGAAGAAATATGAATACAAGTTGAAAAACTGAAAAAAAGTTGAACTGTGGAATTTGAAGATGAATGAAAAACTGAAAAAAAGTTGAACTGTAGAATGATTTGAATCTGTGAAAAATTATGAATCCTACATAGTAAACAAACTGAGAAAAGTTGAACTGGAATAATGTGAATCTGTGACATTAGGCCTAATGTTAAGTGAATGACGTGATTCAAAAACATGCAGGATATCAGCCCTCGAGGACTGGAGTTTTAAACTCCTGTTAATGAGCTTATCATTTGAATGAGGTGGATTGAATGAGGTGGATTGTGGATTGATGTGAAACAGTGAAGAAATGTGAATAATACAGAGTTGAAAAACTGAAAAAAACTAAAACGTATGAATCAAGCTGAGTTAACCAAGCCAGATGCTGTACTAGGTGGAAGCACTAGTGAGAGGTAATGAGACGTCTAATAAAATGTCCAAGATGGCCGCCCATGAGGGCAGATTGGAGTTGGAGTCTTCAGTGGTCTAAGATGGCCGCCCGATGGCAACATGGGAAATGGATTACTTTGTGTAACTAAACTATAGGTGTCAAACTCCAGTCCTCGAGGGCTTGTATCCTGCATGTTTTTGAATCACACCTGTAATGGAGGTGTCGGAGTAGCGTCCAAACTTGTGACCTCCTTGAAAGGACTGTACTTGACTGATTCAGAGGATCCTCAATCTTATCAGGTTGTCCGGCCAGAACATAAAGACGATGCACACTCTCATGCCACTCTTTATTTGTATATAATGTTCTATTTATTTATCTGGGTTGGTGTGTGTGTGTGTTTCTGTGTTTGTGTGTTCTGTGTGTGTTCTATGTTTGATTGTGGGTGTGTGGTCTCTGCAAAGGAGAGCAGAGAACATTCACTAAACATTGATAACTAACATAACTAACATTGTACAATATGTTACATCATATTCTCACATGACTCTATATTAGCTTAGAATAACATAAACAACACAGGCAAACATACCGTACAATGATAGGAAGAATGAATTCAACCCAATCGTTCCAAAATGTGCGTTAGGTAGGAAAGGGTTAATGGAGCCGAATAGATTTGAGTGGGCGGTGACGTCACTCCCTTACGGCGGAAGGATCACATTGGCACACACGGCAAACATGCGACAAACATGCACATTTTGTGGATGAAACTTTAACGTGAATACTAAAAGTGAAGTATGAAAAGTACGGTATATTTGCCTTTAGCAATTATACCAAACTTAGGTGCAATAACAACTTAGACATTAATGGACAAAGTGAAGCAGTGCAAATGTAAACATGTATCCAAAACCACGAACGGACAACATATTCAAACTGTACTTACATTCTCATGGACGCACGGAATAATAATGAAAGGAATGAGATAATCCACAGAATGATTGAAAGCAGAAAAAATGACTGTCCGTTACAACGATACCTGCCGACTACCGGTGAAAGAGCAAAACAACCTATGATAGTGTAAACAGAGTCCTGATTGGTAGTGCAGGAATGAAACACAACTTGTGATTAGTTGCTAGGCGGTTGCTAGGAAGATCACATGACCACAGGAGAAACATGTCCAGACGTAAATAGTAATAACAGAACGATTCAAACACGAAATCGTTAAGTATAATCAGAAACTTCTTAACAACACCATTCACTTAACATTAGACAATTTTTACGGTACAAAAACTTGAATTGTAGCTGAAAGTTGAACTGTAAACGTGAAACGCGATTTGCCCGAACCGGGACACGGACATGTTGAAGATGACAACTCTACCACTGGGCCACTGGGGGGCAGTGTAAGACCACACTGTGAAAGCTTGAAATATAGGGAATGAAGTATTTTTGAACGTGAATCTATGAAGAACTACGAATAATACAAAGTTCAAAAACTGAAAAAAGTTCAACTGTGGAATGAAAAGATGAAATGAAAGTAAGAACAGTTTGAAAAGGCTAAATTCTTTAAATATGAATAGTATAAAAAACGTAAATTGTAGGAAAACGATGAATAGTTGAACCTTGAAAAATAAAAAAGCACTTCACGTGAATATGTGGAATGATGTGAAGTTCGAACGGCATGAATTGGATGAACTGGGAAGGAGTTGAAACCAAAAGAAAATACTGAATTAACTGAAAAAAAACACTGAATGTGTGAAAAGACACAGCGGGGATCGAACGCACGAACATGTAGTAGATATACGTCAACAGAACGTCTGAGCCACGGGAAATGACGAAACCGTGAACGCTTTAAAAGGAAGTAGGAAGTACGCTCCAATCACGTAACATTAGGCCGTTTTTACGGTACAAAAACTTAAATTGTAGGAAAACGATGAAAAGTTGAAACTTGAAAAATAGACCCGCACTAAACATGAATATGTGGAATGATATGAAGATTGAACGGCATGAATTGGATGAACAGGGAAGGAGTTGAAACGAGCCTAAAAAACGGTCGGAATAAAAAAAATAATAATAATAATAAAGGTGGAGAAAAACATAAGTGTGAAGGTTTCACCTTCACACAATTAAAGGTGGAGAAAAACATAAGTGTGAAGAAACCTTCACACAATAATAAAGGTGGAGAAAAACATAAGTGTGAAGGTTTCACCTTCACACAATAATAATAAAGGTGGAGAAAAACATAAGTGTGAAGGTTTCACCTTCACACAATAATAATAATAAAGCGGTAGAATAACATATGTGTGAAGGTTCCACCTTCACACAATAATAAAGCGGTAGAATAACATATGTGTGAAGGTTCCACCTTCACACAATAATAAAGAAAATGGCCGAGCACAATAACATATGTGTGAAGGTTCCACCTTCACACAATAATAATAAAGCGGTAGAATAACATATTCTGACAACTCTACCACTGGGCCACGGGGGGGGGGGCGATGTCAACCCACACTGTGAAAGTTCTAAATAAAGAGAATGAAGGTGGAACCTTCACACAATAATAAAGGTGGAGAAAAACATAAGTGTGAAGGTTTCACCTTCACACAACTAGAGCTGCAAGCAGCTATAAACGGCCCTCGCAGACCTGTGCACGTTGGGGTATGAACAGGTCGGGGTATGAACAAGTAGGAGTATGAACGATGACCAATGAGTTGTAGATGACTTCAGTGCAGGACCCTTATCAAATATGTAAAATTTAGTTCTCTAAGTGGGATAATGTGGGTTGAGTGACTGCAGCTTTTATTGTTACAGTTGTGTGACTTTGCGCTGCTGAATAGGCCACAGCCATCATCAAACATCATACTATTTGTTGGAGGGCAATAGGCGTGACCAATGGCTTTCCTGACAACATTTGAGCGATATCACTTCAAGGGGTTCAACAGAATACATAGGAACGTTAAGGAATTGCTATATTTTTGCTGCCACTAGGTGGCAATTACTCCTTGATAAAAAAATAGGCTTGTAGGTGTTTTTAACATTGGACTCCCATCCAATTTATGACGTTTTGAAAATATCAGATCATCTAGGTCCAATTACAGCAACTTTTACCGTTTTGGAGAGACATCGGACTTTGAGTTGGCATAGAGGGCACGCCCTCTATTGAAAAGTCATAAAAGTTGAGAACTTTCATGTTCCCATGTGTCATAGCTTTTCTGACCATTTTTGAGTTCATTTAGTCAAACAGGCATTGCACTGTACATGAAAGTGTATAAAATGAGATTTTTATCCACCACTCGGTGGCGCTGTAAATGATTTGGAAGTTTATCACATAGCTGTATTAGGGCATGACTTTTAAAGTCCCGGCAATATTTTAGATTGTTTGAAGCTGTTACAGCTGAGTTATTATGGTTTTGTCACTCTTGGCGAAGGAAATATTAAACATAATTTGAAGCTCCACCCCCATCTTTTATGTCGTGAGATCTTCAAGATATTTGGACTATGTGTGCCTCTCAGTCAGATAATGATTCATGCCAAAGTTAAAGGTAATGGGGTGAACTGTTTAACAGAAAAAGGCACGAGTTTGAGACTAGCTAATGTCTAAGTATGGGCCAAAATAGCACATTAATAACACATTCATAACAATTTTTCTGTACATCCTAGCGCAACATTTCTATTGACTTTTTTGTAGGTCTTACAGTCCTTCATTTGCCTACAAAGGTTCATAGCTGTAGGTCAAACCAAACAGGATTGACTGTAATCTTTTCACTAATGGCCTTTTTTTGCAGCCGCGAGGTGGCGCTAGCTTTAAACTGGAATATATATTTGTTGATGTCTTCAGGAATAGATTTACACCCAATGTGTGAAATTGTGAGAAGATCAGATCATCTGGGTCAAACTACAGCAGCTTTTACTGGTCCGATAAAACTTCGGAATGAAAATGGACGTAGAGGCCACGCCCATCATCGAAACTTTGTAAAATTTGGTGGAGGTCAGCAGGGCTGTCTAGAGGCTTGTCAGACTTAATTTCAGCGATATTACTTTAAAGGGCTCAGCTAAACACATAAAAATGTTTCAAAAATGCTATATTTTTGGCTGCCACTAGGTGGCGCTCGCACTACGACAAAAAATACATTAATAGGTGTGTTCCGCATTGGAAACCCATTAAATATATGAAGTTTTGAAAAGATAAGGCCATCTGCGTCCAAATACAGCAACTTTGTTCGTTTTGGCGAGACATCAGACTGACATTTTTGTTTGCCACTAGGTGGCCTTATAACCAATTGAAGATTTTTTTAAACACATGTGTTAAGGGCTTAAGTCTTCTTGTGTCTGTGAAGTTTCAGATTTTTCCAAGCTTGTAAAGCTGAGTTATAAAGGTTTGTTTTACATGTGGCGAAGTAATCATCAAAGGCATAATATGAAGCCCCGCCCCCAACATATTTGATAGCAGATTGTCACAAAAATTTGAACAAATGTGCCTCACAGTCAGATGAAACATCACAGCAAATCTGACATCGATTAAGTAAAGTGTTTAGGAGAAAAAAGGAGCAGTTCTGACCAATTTTCAGTTATTTTACTCAAACAGACTGAGCACAATACATGAAAGTTTAAAAAATGACATCTTGGCGAAGGAAAAATTGAACACATAATTTGAAGCCATGCCCCTATCATAAATGTCAGCGGATCTTCACCAAATTTTGCCCATTTGTGCCACTCTGTCTGATTATGGACCACAGCAAATTTGAAATCGATTGGGTAAAGCGTTTAGAAGAAACAAGGAGCAGTTTGGGACCTGCAAACGTGCAAAAATGGGCCAAAAATGCATATTCAAAAAATCATAACTCTTTTTCTGTACAACTGAGCACATGGTTCACGCTGACTTTTTTGGAGGTCCTACATATGCCTAAAAATTTTTGCAGCTCTAGGTCAAACGGGCCGGGACCAGCTGCACTTTTTCGACCTTAGGTGGCGCTGCAGAGCCATTTTTTTTTGCAATATTTTAGTACACACTAAAATATCTAATTTTTCGGCCCTCAAAAATGGAAAAGTTCTGCACAGTAAATAATAATAACTAGAGCTGCAAGCAGCTGTAACGGGCACTCGCAGACGTGAACACGTTGAAGGATGAACAGTTCGAGGTATGAACATATTTGGGTATGAATGTATTAATGCTTATGCAAGCGAACAGTAGAAGTCAATGTTTTAGAAAAGGTCAAATTTTCATGAGCATTTGTTCAACGGGCTCAACTAAGTAATTGGAATCACAAAATCGGTAATGTATTACTATCTGCCACAAGGTGATTCTCGCACTGAGATGGAGTATACTGTATGTTTGTTGATGTCTGTAGGAAATGACTTTCATTTAACGTGTGAAGTCGTGACAAGATGAGATCATATGGGTCAAACTACATGAGCATTTACTTTTACGATAAATCGTCGTAATGAGCATTGCTCTATAGGCCACGGCTATTATCAAAACATCGTAATATTTGGTGGAGGAATTTAGCTGTGTCTGAAGGCCTGTCAGAAAAAAAATCAGTGATATTACTTCGCCAGGCTCGACAAGGTATATATAAAATAATATGTAATTGTTTTTCTTTTTTTTTTTGCTGCCACCAGGTGGCGCCCGCACAACAAGGGAAAAAAGGGTGTTTAGCATTGTACTCCCATGAAATGAAATTTAAAGAAGATCTTGGCACATTAAGTTTTACCGGTCTGGCCAGACATCGGATTTTGAGGCGGAGTAATGTCCAGACCAAAATTTGAAAAGTCATAAAACTTGAGATACTTAATGTTACCTATCTTAATATTCTCCTGACTAATTTAAAGTGAATTTACTGAAACCGGCATAGCACAGAACATGAAAGTTTAAAAAATAACTTTTTTGTCATCCACCAGGTGTCGCTATTGGTAATTTGGAAATGTGTCATGTAGAAGATTTAGACTATGAGTCTAAATGATACTGTCAGTTTTCAGATATTTTAAAGCTTGTTCAGCTGAGTTATAAAGGTTTTTATCACTGTGAGCAAAGAAAACATTGACTTCATATTTTGAAAGCGCACCTCCATATATTTCATGGGATCGTGACTATTTGTGGACCATTTGTGCCTCGAAGTCTGATAATGGTCTAGGCCAAAATGAGAACATTCATGGGGTCAACAGCATGAGAAAAGGCAGCACCAGTGGAAGACTTACAAAAGGCCATAAATGCATTAACATTGCAAATTCAAAAATCTGTAAATCTTTTTCTGTACATCCTAGCGTATGGCTGTGTTGAATTGGTTTTTAGGTCTGAGGGTCCTGCATATGCATTCAAATTTTGGTAGCTGTAAACTGAACCAACTGGGTTTGGATGCAATCCTTCAACTATAATGACATTTTTTTCCTCCCACGAGGTGGCGCTCCCATTACGACAAAAAACTGGTTAGTAGATGTGTTTTACATTGTACTCCAATCAACTACAGTGGTACCTCGGTACTCGACCATAATCTGTTCTGAGGTGGTGGTCGAGCACCGATTTGTTCGAACACCGAAAGCAATTTTCCCATAAGAAATAATGGAAAGTATGTGTGCACAAGTAAATGTGCACAAGCAGTACATGATAAAGATAAAGATAAATAAAGCATTATAAACCATTTTGTATAATTTACTTACGTTTTGGAGAGTGGTTGATGGCATACAGGAATGGATGTGGAGAGGACGGGAGGGAGTTACTCCTTCCATGATGACGCTAGCTAACTGCGACGCGAGGTACACCGCATTCATATTTTGCTATAATTTCCTTCTTCGGTTCAATAGTGGTCCTCATTGTTTTCCTCTTTGCCTTCCCCTTATCACTGTCTTTCTTTGGACCCATTATTAAGGGCTAGAGCAACACGAAAAAGTTTAAATCCGGGAAGAAATACTCGAACAAACGTCTTACTCCGCTGGCGGTCTGAGTTGAACTGGCGCTTACCTGCTGGCCGAGAAGGGCCGAGGAGCGCGTTCGGGTCGGCTCGGCTCGGCTCGGCTCGGCTAGGCTCGGCTAGTCGAGAACCGAAAATCTGATCGAGGTCCGATGCAATACCTACTTGATTTTTTTGGTCGAGCACCGATTTGGTCGAGTATAGAGGCGTTCGAGGACCGAGGTACCACTGTATATCAAATTTAGAAAATATATGACCATCTGGGTCCAATTACAGAAACTCTCAGACTCCGTTCTGGCTTCACCCATTGGCGAAAAGTTGTAAAACTGGAGAACCTTCATGTTCCATGCCTCAACCCTATTCTGGCCAATATCCATTTAAATTGCTCAAACAGGATTAGCACAGTGCAAAAATTGAAATATTAAGGATTTTGTCACTGGTGGCAAAGGACATTTGAAATAAATATTTAGAAGCTCCGCCCCCATCATATATGTTAGCCGATCTTGATGAAATTTTGCACAGTTGTGCCACTATGTCAGATGTTGGACCATGCCCAATGTGAAGTTGATCGGGTCAAGGGTTTTGTTACTGAAAAATGTACAAAAACGGGCCAAATGGCACATTCCACAGTTGATAACTCTGGTTCTGTACATCCTAAGACACGGCGCTCTATATGTTTTTTTTTGGTCTTGAGGTATTACATATGCACAATACATGAACGTTTAAAAAGTGAAATTGTTTTATGTAACTAGGTGGCGCTACAATAAATTTGAAAAATAACCATGCAGATATTTTAAAGCTATAACTAGTAAATTTTCTGTAAAGTGTCAGATTTTTTTTAAGCTTGGACATCGGAGTTGTTAGGGTTTTTGTTGATCATGGCGAATGAAATTTGAGTTTGAAACACGTATTTTGAAGCCCCACCCTCATCATATATGTTAGCCGATCTTCACGAAACTTTGCCCAGGTGTGCCCCTATGTCAGATAATGGGGCACGCCAAATGTGAAGTTGATCGGGTCAAGGGTTTCAGTACCGAAAAATGTAGAAATTCAGGCCAAATGCTACATTCAACAATTGATAACTCTGGTTCTGTACATCCTAACACATGGCGCTCTATAATGTATTTGTAGGTCTTGAAGGTCCTACACATGCATAAAAAAATCCGTAGCTCTAGGTCAAATGGGTCGGAAGGGGCTGCCGTTTGAAGGATCACCTGGGCTAAATTACAGCAAGTTTTGGTGATTTGGGCAAACTCCGAATTTGAGGTGGCATACAGACCACCTCCTCTATCACAAAGTCGTAAAATTTAAAAACCCATTTTCTCGAAATCTCGATGGTATTCAGACAAATTTTCAGTCCATTTACTTTTACGGGCTTTGCACAATACATGAAAGTTTAAAAAATGACATTTTTGTCAATAACTAGGTGGCGCTGTGAATAATTGGAAATCTTATCATGCAGATATTTTAAGGACATAACTAGTAAATTTTCTGGAAAGTTTCAGATTTTTTCAAGCTTGCACATTGGAGTTATTAGGGTTTTTGTTGCTCATAGCGAAGGAAATGTGACTTTGGAACACGTATTTTGAAGCCCCGCCCCCATCATATTTGTTAACCGATCTTCTCAAAATTTTGCCCAGGTGTGCCCCTATGTCAGGTAATGGGGCACGCCAAATTAGAAGTTAATCGGATCAAGGGTTTTGGTACCAAAAAATGTAGAAAATCGGGCCAAATTCTACATTCAACAATTGATAACTCTGTTATCAATTGTAACTCGGTTCTGATAACTCGGTTCTGTACATCCTAACACATGGCGCTCTGTAATTTTTTTGTAGGTCTTGAGGTCCTACATATGCATAAAAACTTTCGTAGCTCTAGATCAAACGGGTCGGAAGGGGCTGCCGTTTGAAGGATCATCTGGGCTAAATTACAGCAAGTTTTGCTGATTCAAGCAAACTCCAACTTTGAAGTGGCATCCAGACCACACCCTTTATCACAAAGACGTAAAATTTGAAATCCCATTTTCTCCAAGTCTCGATGGTACACAGACAAATTTTCAGTTCATTTACTCTTATGGGCTTTACACAATACATGAAAGTTTAAAAAAGACATATTTGTCTGTAACTAGGTGGTGTACTTTTCGTACATGTTTAGGCCCTCAGAAATGGAAAAGTTCTGCACAGTAAATAATAACAATAATAATCCGGAGAAAAATAAGACGGCTCTCGCAGTGATAGCTGCTCGGGCCCTAATAATAATAATCCGCAGAAAAACGAGGGCTCTCGCAGCGGTAGCTGCTCGGGCCCTAATAATAATAATAATAATGACAATAATAATAATAATAATAATAATAATTATAATAATCCGGAGAAAAACAAGAGGGCTCTCGCAGCGGTAGCTGCTTGGGCCCTAATAATCTGGAGAGGAACAATAGGGACCTCGCAGCGGTCGCTGCTCGGGCCCTAATAATCCGGAGAAAAACAAGAGGGCTCTCGCATCGGTAGCTGCTCGGGCCCTAATAATCCGGAGAAAAATGAGGACTTTCGCAGCGGTAGCTGCTCGGGCCCTATTAATCTGGAGAAAAACAAAAGGGCTCTCGTAGTGGTAGCTGCTCGGGCCCTAATAATAAGGTTTCACCTTCACACAATCAGAGAAATAATAATAATAATAAAGTGAAGGTTTCACCTTCACACAATAACTAAAATAGTCAACTTAATTTTGAACTTATTTTTTACTCAATATATAATTTATATATATTTTTTAATACAAGTAAGATTATTCTACAAATTCTGTTCTTATAGTGTCTTGGTATATCCATTTCGTTACGCTCCTTCAAGTGTTGTAGTTTTTAGCCAATGAGAATTCAGCTAACTTGTGTCACCAGGCTGTATGAAATCTTACCGCACCCAGCCAGGGGCTTCAACAGTTATGGGCTTCTGTTCAGGCGCAAATGGATATGTAAACAAGCCTATACACTGTGCTGTAGTTAAGATCGCCATCTAGAGGCTTCACGCTGTACGTGACGTGAGTGGATGCTCATGCAGTGAGGCCATGCTATGCTCAGCAACCAAGCTATGCAGTGTTAGCATGGCTGGTCTGCGTAGAAAGTGTAGAGTAGCTTTTAGCTAACCTATCCCGGGCGGGTGAACGCGTTTTGTCTGCCACTTCCAATCAACGAACTCGCAGGGGCGTCAGCTCATCTTTTCTGTTTTTCCGGCTGGGCAAACAGGAACGTGAGCTGGACTTTGTTGGGCTACTATGGGCACTAACCCTTCTCCTGGGAATGCCTTTTGTTTGCAAAGGATCGATTGGGTGCATGGAGCCACACTGGATTTGCAAACTTCAATTGTTTAACCAAGGTAAAAATGAGACACCAAAGCACGGCTGGACACATGCGCTACGGTGCTTTTGAAAACTTCTTGGGACATTGGAGTGGATATACAGTATTTTACATCTCAGTTTGAAGGTAAAGAGAGCTCCTCAATGTGCTACGGTGTTTTCAAAACCTTATGGGGAGAACTGAGTGGGTACATTGTACATCTCAGTGTGGAAAGAAAGGTGAAGAAAGGTGAAGAAAAATTGGAAGATATTTAAGACTGCTCGATTGTGACCGCTGTTTGTTTCGGTGAGTGCAAGCATTTTCTTTCTTTCTTTATTTTAATATGTTTAGTTATTTAATTTGGTACATGTTCAATTAATAGTAAAGAATTAAAAGGATGTTCTTGTAATACACGGCGATTTGTAATTTGGACTTCATAAAATTTTGTGGATATTCATTTTAAATTTGTATTAATTCTTTAAAATTTTGACAGCATCACGTATAATGATGCAAGTTGTATTTGCTGATGCATGTTTATTGATGTTTAAATGTTCCGGAAAATAGCCTATCCATTGTAATCATCACCACCTGTGTCAATGTTTCAACGACATGAATTCTAACACATAATGTTGGTTTCCTGGTCAGCCATTTTGGACAGTCCTTGAGTGGTAATTTTTATGCACGAGCCCTTAGCACGTGCACACACACACAAATCAAATGTCGTAACTCAGCACTTTAGAATTTTGCTCTGAAAAAAAGAACAGCATATGAGTATTTTGTTTTTTGTTTTAAACCCTTTCTTGTTGCATTAGAATAGTAAATGTTTTATACATGCAATTGAGAAAGATATTATAAAGAATGTACACATTTCAAATACGTATTTTGCACATATTTTGCTCATATCTAAAGCAGCATTTTCTTCATACATCTGGCTTGGATTTTCATGGTCCTATGTGGCCCTGGAAAAGCACTGATAAAAAACTGTGGCCCTCTCCAGTATTCTAGTTGCTCATCCCTGCCCCAGTCCATACAGGCACAAATGTGAATTTCAATGTCTGTACATATATAATACCAGAAGCTGGTGATTTCTCATAAAAAGTAATAAAGGCAGTATAACAAACAATTCTTACAAGCGTCCAATACTATTATTATATACAGTATGTATGTGATGGCTAAACAGAGTACTTACGGTCCTCATGGTGCAATGTTTGTCCAAGATGTTTGCAACAACTCCAGCTGTAATAAACTGGTCATGCGCACATAACACAGGCATGCATCCAGAGCCACACACACCCACCCACACACACAGTCGTGCACACAGACAGAAACACACATAGAAATTGGTTGGTGGTGAGTCATCAAGAATGTTGTCATCAATTACATAATTGTAACACCTTTTTTTTTCCTCTCCATTGGTTTGGCTCATTTCTCGTAACAGGAATTAAATTATTAAGCTTGCATGGAATAAAAGTCCAAACAGCCTTGCAAATATAAGGAGACTAAATGAACAAGTTAAAAGTTGTATCTTTTATTTTACATGCTTCAATATTCTGTAGCCGTTAAATGGACAAAAAGAAAGAAACTGACACAATCTGGTGACATAAAAAAGAGGAACCTTTGTAAGAAAGAGAAGCACAATGCGAAAGGTGAAATCCTTGGAAGGAAGCGGATGTGAACATAGCTTGGGGCGGCATGGCTTGGTGGTAGAGTGGTCGTCTCCCAGCCGAAAGGTCGTGGATTCGATCCCCTGACCATCAAGACCATGTCTAAGTGTCCTTGAGCAAGACACTGAACCCCCAGTTGCTCCTGATGCTGCGTCATCAGTAGGTAAATGACTAGTTAGTGTAAAGGGCTTTGAGTACCTAAGGTAGAAAAGCGCTATATAAGTGAAAGTCCATTTACTTGGGTCTTGGAAGCGCTCTCATTGGTCAGCTTCCTTGAATACTGATTGGCTCTTGAGTTTGCTAGCCTATGCACAGAATACAAATTGTGCAAGGATGGGTTTGTTGCTACTTTAGGTACTCTCTTGTTAGAAAGCCCTTGGCTAGTGACGTTCATGTACGATGTGAGGTGAGTTTCTATGGTACATTGTGCCGACAAAACCACAGGTGGATGAGGCGTCCAACATGGGTTGTGGTTAGTAGCGCGGGTTGATCATCCTCCAGACCAGTGGTTCTTAGCCTTTTTGGAGGCACCGAACCCTACCAATTTCATTTGCTTATTCACCGAACCCTTACGTTTATATTGGGTGTGTGTGTGTGTGTGTGTGCGTGCACACGTGTGTGTGTGTGTGTGTGGAGGGGGGGGGGGGTCTCAGTGGCCGAGACCGTGCTGACAACACTGAGTGCTGACTGAGAAGGAGGGCTCTTTCTGCTGCTTATCCAGTGCGCTCAAAGCGGACCGGTAGGGAGTCTCACTCAGACACATATACAGCCCTCTCTAAGCGGTCACCGAACCATACATGTTTCATATGCTCCTTCACCGAACCCTTACATTTATACTGTCGACCTTGGGGGGTGAAAGCACAGTTCATGTTAGCTTAGCTCAGTAGGACCGGTAGGAAATCTCAGAGCAGGACGCTTTCAATGACTGTGCCCATTAACTACAGACTAGACTGAGGAGTGGACCTCTGCGGCGGAGGCAAAATTAAAAAAAATAAATAAATAAAACCTCGGCGAACCCAGATCAAGAACCACTGGTCCAGACGGTTAGGTTTCAAGAAGTACCTAGTCACTGTGGCTCTTCATGTCACGACGATTCGCTTTCTTGGCCCACTCATGGATTATGTAAGTGTCAATTAGTGAACGTGTAACCCCAGTAAAATTTAAACAGAACAAAAAGGGAAAAGAAATAAAAACAAACTGAAGCGACTGAAGTTTCCTCCCACATCTGTGTGAGGGCATCCCTGAGCTGTTGTACAGTCTGAGGAGCAACCTGGCAGCGCCTAATGTACTGAAACATAATTTCCCAGAGATGTTCTATTGGGTTTAAGTCAGGGGATCATGAAGGTCATTCAATTGTTTCAATTCCTTCATCCTGCAGGTACTGCATTCATACTCTTGCCAAGTGAGGCCGGGCATTGTCGTGTATTAAGAGGAAACCAGGACCTACTGCACCAACGTAGGGTCTGACAATGGGTTCAGGGATTTTATCTCGATACCCTATGGCAGTTAGTGCACCAGCATTATTTCCTAGGCAGTACAGGTCTGTGCATCCCTCCTTGGATATGCCTCCCCAGACCATCACTGACCCACCAACAAACCTGTCATGTTGAACGACGTTGCAGACAGCATAACATTTTCCTTGTCCAGACTCTTTCACGTCTATCACAGGTGCTCAGGAACCTGCTTTCGTCTGTGAAAAGTAAAGGGCGTCAGTGGCGGATTTGCCAATTCTGGTGTTCTTGAGCAAATGCCAGTCGAGCTCCATGGTGCTGGGTAGTGTAAACAGGGCCCACTACAGGACGTCTCAGGCCACCTTCATGAATTCTGTTCCTGATTGTTTGGGTAAAGACATTCACACCAGCGGGCCCCTGGAGGTCGTTCTGTAGGACATGAGCAGTGCTCAGCCTGTTCCACCTTGCCCAAAGGAGCAGGTATTGGTTCTGCTGATGGGTTGAGGACCTTCTACGGTGTACCCTGTCCAGCTCTGTCCAGAGAATAACCACCAGTCTCCTGACATCTCCTCTCTATTCTGTGCTAGGAGACATATTAAACCTTCTTGCTGCAGCACGTGTGGATGTGCCATCCTGGAGAAGTTGGACAACATGTGCAACTTCTGGGATTAAGGAATCCCCTCATACTGCCAGCAGAAATAATTATACAAGCCAAAATCAGCACAAGTGGAAAATCAGCCAAAAAAGATCAAGTGGGAGAAACTTGAAATGACCTCCACATGTAAAACCAGTCCTGTTTTAAGGGTTTTCTAGTTGTGCACATGTTGTTAATTCCATGAACACCAATACAGCTGAAATTGATTAACCAGGCCCTCAGCTGCTTAACCAACCAGAAAATTATGACCAGGCCCAGTAAAAAAGTGTTCCTTTAATTTAATTTCTGTGAGCAGTGTATATATACCGTAAATTCCGGACTATAAGCCGCTACTTTTTTCCAAAACTTTCAACCCTGCGGCTTATTCAGTGATGCGGCCAATTTATGTGATTTTTCTAACGGCCGCTAGGGGCGCTCGAGTAGAAAAGGTAAGATTAAGACCGGTGGAATATATGCGTCGAGGAAGACTGCAACTTCCTGTCTTGTGCATAATTTAAATTAGCGTGAACATACCCTCATCATGGAAAATGCAAAAAGAAAGGCATATGACGCAGGACAAACTCCATTCCAGCTGTGATTCCTGGGGGCACAACGAAGTATTTGAAGCCGCTTGACATTAGTGTGAATCGTGCATTTAAAGTGGCGCGCTGTGTTGAATGGGAGAATTGGATGACCGGCGGCGAGAAATCTTTCACTAAAACTGTCCGTATGCGAAAGGCAACTTTTGCACAAGTGGATCCTGACAGCGTGGGGGAGCGTCAAAAAAATCACCATCACCAACGGGTTCCGAAAAGCCGGTCTGCTGCGTGACGGAGAGGAGGGCACAGTGACAGTGAGAGAGAGGCTGAGGGAGTGTGTGACGACATCTATATGACACCGATTCATTCCGACACTGAGGAAGATGACTTCGATGGTTTCAGTTCAAAGGAGGAAGATGAAGACGACTTACTGTGATTTTTACCAGTATGTTCTTTTACCAGACCTGTTTTAGCAGACCTGTTATACTGTGTTACTAGCGTGCTGCTACCATGTTGCTAGCGTGTTGCTACCATGTAGGTACCGTTTTACTGCCCTGTCACAGGCACCGTTTGGGAAGAAAGTTATATTATTATTGTTAAGTTATATTATTAAAACTTTGAAAACTCTCTCTGTGTACCGTCTTTCTTTGTAAATATGTTTACATGTTTTAATGTGGGCACATTCGGCTTGTATGCAGGTGCGGCTTGTGTATGTACAAAATTGGTTTTCCTCTAAAATGTAGTGGGTTGCGGCTTATAATCAGGTGCGCTCTATAGTCCGGAAATTACGGTATATATATATATATATATATATATATATATATATATATATATATATATATATATATATATATATATATATATATATATACTAACACGGGGGCCGACTGTATATATAAGTGGATATAAATGGGTACATGTACATTGAATATAAATTCCCTAGGTGAACAGTTCATTTAAAGACTATCTGTTCATACCAACATAGTTTAAGGTGCCCCTCACCCAACGGAGGAATTGGCAACAACCATGTGAATCAGGGCACACCTGTTCCCTAACCCTAACCCTATCACCACACTGCTATCAGCTCTGACAGGACTCTCTTTCCAAATCTTTCACCTCAACGGTGTCACTGCAGGAAGTTAAGACACACCAAGATGAAGCTTATACACAAACAAGTTTTGGTAAATTCATCTGTTGTTGATTTTGATGCTCTACTGCAGTGTGTTAGCCTGAATGTACATGTTTGTTTTGATTAGGATTTTCTGAATTGACCATTTAATTTTCATCAAGGCCTGACTTACAGACTTATGCTCTTGGGACAGCGATGGTCTCAAACAAGACCATATCCACTGCTGAAACATTTAGCTCTTCTTTCAAAGTTGTCCACATGCCAAAGCGAACCCATGGTGGCTGGGTCTTACAGCTGGCTCTAGTGCAGCGGGCCAGCAGAACGGCTTTCTCTGTGTACTAGGTTCAGTGAAAAAAAGCCATTTGCGGTGGGATTGTAGGTGGTGCTGCGGTGAACTTTGGTGCCCATTTCTTGACTGAGAGCGTCCCAAAGTAGTAAAACCTGGGCTGCAGTCCGTGGTGATATTGTCAGGCATGGGGAGAATATTCAATCGTTGAGTTGGTCCTTGGTACAGTCTTAGGCAGTGACATCTGACATGGAGACAGCTTTTGCCATTGATCGTTTTGTCAAAGTGAAAAGGTATTACTGTCCTTCAGACAATGGCGAAGGGCCAACAACGTAAAATGAAGGTGACTAAACTCACGTCGTGGTTATGGATCCTGGCCAACACCAGACTCTGTGCCCAAGCTGACTTTGCTGGCCCGGCATTAGACACAGCTCTGTCATGCAGTCATCAGCTTGGTGGTTACATATCCAGATGAGTTAGACAGCCTGTGAATCTTGTCGAGGATGTGGTGATCCAGATTTTCACGGGAAACGATGGCCAGGGCTGATGTCGCAAAGTGCAAACGCGATCACCGCATGGTCTTAGAAGGCAGGAACGTTGGTGTAATTTTCTTGGGCTTTGGCAACAGCATCGTAGTCTGCTCCTAGGTGGGTGACATTGATTTCAATCTGTGACAGGGCATTAGTTTATGGTTTCTTTTCACGAGGTGACAAGCATTTTCTGCTATGGCTCAAAGTTGATGCTGTTGACGTTGAAATTTGTGAGCTTAGAAAAATTGTGGACGCTGGCCTGTGCAAATCATGAAGTGATTGATTTGATTGAGCATCGTCCTTTGGCTAGCCAGTCAGCAACTGTCGGTCAGTTTCATAAGGGTTGTAATTCAAGCAAAAAGCCATCGTAGCAAATGATCCTGCTGATGAACTCCTGTAGGCAAAACCTTGCTTTTCACAGTACTTGGACTTTTACTTAGTTTTTACTTGGTTATTGTGAGTTATTATGTTAGTTATTATGAGTTGGGTTCATGTGTGAATGTTGTTTTATGGAACCTTCAGTGTATGGCGTGGAAAACAATGAGTTCTCATTGAGGGACAGCATGCAAAATATCTTTGTCTGCCTGCATGTACATTTGTTTTGGTTCAATGAGATTTATGTACAGGTTACAGAGAACTTTACTCAAAGCACGCCGCTGGCGATGACGCAAACAATCGTTTGCATGATGAAGCAAAGCTGAAGGGAGAAGTGCTATTTTTAGTTGGATGATGGAGTAATGGATTGACTATTACAACTTGGATCAACTTCAAACAAAGACTTTGGAGATAAAAGGGGGTCCAGGGTACTGATGAAATGTAAATGACAGACCAGTAAAAAAGATGTAAATTGCTCACATCAGTTGACTGAACCGATCTTTTACTTTTTATTTTTGTGGAGTAACTCCTTAGTAAATCTGTGGTTTTCATTTTTATATTGTATTATACCTACATCATGTAACCTCTTATGATATTAGGTTTTGGTCAGCTGTGATAATGGTTTTCTCACTGTGTGCATGTCTAACGTTGCTCACTGTGCTCCAAGGCATATTCAAGGAGTTTGTGTGAATACTTAGATGCATGAACAATTTGTGGAAAAATCAGGACTGCCTCCTAAAATCTATTTTTTTAAATGCATTGTTTCTGTATTAGCGCAAAACTATAATATGGTTTGGCCAAATTATACTTTAACGTTATCAGTGTCATTTCTTTCAAAAAAGAGCCAAACAAATGAAGAAAATGTGAATATGCTTACATATCTAAGAAGCATTCGATAAAACAACTAAAAACTCACTGTTAGGCCACTCCACCATGGTACACAGAAGCGAACCACCTCAGTGAAGTTGGTAAAGTGCAGTGGAATAGAGTAAGACATGGTCATCAGGCCCAGCATAATCTGAGTCACCTATGATAATACACAAAATACGAATCATGAAAAACAATCCATCATCGTCGCTGGTATCATAGTTAAGGGTACATTGTATTGGCATGGGATGATATCAGATTGAAATTACATCTCTAAAATATATCATTTTAAAATCGTTTTTAGGGAAATAGCCGATTTCTACATTATGAGTTTTTTTAATACAGCATTTGTTACAACAACATTTATGATGCTAAATTAAAATAAACATGTAAATGAATGAAACCTTCAGTGAGCAAAATGGGTTTTGCTCACCAAATATTGCATACATTACTTTTTTTTCGGATTTTTTTTTCTGAACACATTGGAAGGTAATCAATAGGATGTTAAAGTTCATTCTAAAGAGAATTGTTGACCAGTGCAGAGAGGCCAGCACTGGAGTGATGTGCATGTGTCTCTTGGTGCAAGTGAGGAGACAAGCAGCTGCATTGAACCAGTTTAAGCCGTCTAATTAAGGACTGGTCAAAGCCAACAAGCAGGGAATTGGTGTAATCTTGCCTAGATGAAATAAAGCAGTGAATAACAGGTTTTGAGAACAGAATTAATATTTTTGTTGAATTTGAACTCACTGTCAGCAGCAAGGTAAGGTTTCGAACAGTTGCACATGATTTGATACTAAGGGGATCCAGGATGCTGGTTATGGCGCCTGGGGTGACATGGCCAAAAGTAATGACTTCCATCTTACTGCCATTGAGTTTGATGAAATTGCATGTGCATTTGTTTTGGTTCAATGAGATTTACGTACAGGTTACAGGGAACTTTACTCAAAGCACGCCACTGGCGATGAAGCAACCAAGGGTGAAAGGTTGTTATCATTTGCATCCAAGCTTTTAGGTCACAAGCAGTCAAGTAAATCTTGCATCTAGCCATAACACTGCTGTCCCCCTTGACCACTGTCTCTACTCCTCATCCACTGTATCCACAATTTCCTCGGTGACAGACCACAGGCTGCCAGGATCGGTACAGCTCTCTCATCCACCCAGACCACCAACACAGGAGCACCTCAACCACCAACACAGGAGCACCTCAAGGGTGTGTACTCAGTCCTTTTTTGTACACCCTCTACAGTGTAGAGGGTGTACAAAAAAGGACTGAGTACACTGTGTACGCTGGTGCACCAATGATTGCACCAGCCCATACTTGGGACTCACACTGGACAGAAAAACTGACATTTGAACATCACGTAACTGACATCCATAAAAGTTCGCAACAAAGACTGCACATCCTCCGTACGCTTTCATTCCAAAACTACTTCTTCTGGTATACACCAGTATCATACCACTCATTCTTCTTAAATGCTCTCCTTGCTATTTAAACATGCTCTCCTTTACCCACAGAAACAAACTCACCAAGGTCACACACACACAGCATTTAAAATCATTAACCTGCCCATCACAGACCTCTGACACCTGAACAATAAAGCCATCACACGTATGGCCCGGACTGTCACCAGAGACTCAGACCATCCACTGCACACCTATTTCTGCCTGCTGCCCTCGGGCCACAGGTACAGGACACTGAGGTGGAAGCGGACGCGTTTTAGTAAAAGCTGTGTCTCCACTGCTATTTCTGCCCTGAACAGTCTGCGATAGTCATGTCTACTCCTTATTGCTGTGTGATTTCGTTCACCTAACATACATTTCTATGCAGGAACTTTCTATGCAGCTAGACATCCTTGAAAGAGAAGTCCAACACTGACATATTGTACTCCATGGTTTTGCCTCCCTTTGTGTTTTAATTACTTCCACTTCAAGGTGGGTTTTTTATTTTGTAGGCGTTCACTCCTGTGTGACTGTATAAGAATCTTCATTTTTACTTATTCCTGCGCACTCCTTTGCAGACCACTTAGCTGTTCTGTAAACATGTGTACTTGAAGCTTCAAATAAAAGAAACCTGAAAGGGCAATTTGTTTTTCCAGACGATTTTACTGTTCTCACCGAAAATCCTTAAAATTCCACAACAGTCTTCACAAGATTACATATACAAGAATCTTCATTTTTACTTATTCCTGCACACTCCTTTGCAGACCACTTAGCTGTTCTGTAAACATGTGTACTTGAAGCTTCAAATAAAAGAAACCTGAAAGGGCAATTTGTTTTTCCAGACGATTTTACTGTTCTCACCGAAAATCCTTAAAATTCCACAACAGTCTTCACAAGATTACATATACTGCTTTGGCAAATTTGCCGCACGCTGATAGGCAGCCAAGCAACTGTGAAGGATGTTCAACGAGACGTGGAAACGACCCTTCACAGGATTTTTCACATGGTCCATATAGGGAGTGACTGCTGCTGCAAATAGAATAGGGCAAGAGTTCCATAAAACAAATTGAATGATTACTTTTGAAATTGCAGAGCCATCAAAACAAGCAACAATCTATCCTGGAAATCCACACATGGACAGATCTAATGACAATATATCCTCAGATGATACAATTTAGGCATATTTTGAAAAACTCAAACCAACTAAATCAATGGGAGTAACAGAAATCCAAACATTCCTGAGCAATCTAAAATACCAGAAAATGGGATGGCGGAGAAGGGATTTTGTAATGCTCCTATAAGTGATACGACAATAACATAGACAATAAATGCCCATTTAGTCTGTTGAGTTCTTAGAAATGTGCTGGCACGCCATCTTGAGGTCTTGATAAAACATTGTTAAACATGATCAAACAAGCTTTATACTGGAGAGACAATAATTTTATAAAATGAGGCAGTTGTTAAGTGTCCTCTACTCTTCACGCTCAATGGCTCAAACTGAGATGGTGCTGTCCTTAAATGTGGAGAAAGCCTTTGTCCACATTGAGTCAACTTGTAAATTCAGAGTGCTGGATACATTTGGCTTTGGCACATCTTTTACATCTTGGATTAAGATATTACCTACTTTGCCAACAGCTTTTCTGCGTACTAATCCACTGTGCTCTGCCCCAGCCGCAACTCTGCATCTGTCTGTCTGTCTGTCCTCATTTTTATATGACCTGGTGGTAAAACCCCAGGCAACAACACTTAAGAAGCAAAATGAAATTGCAAGTATAATCTGGACCCAAGTGTTTTATAAATTGTCTTTATATGCAGATGACTTTATAATCTAAATGTAATACCAAATAGAATCAATGCCAAAAATTATAGAGAGGCTACAACATTTTGAAAGGTTCCCTTTGTCCAGTTAATCAGCTGGCATCTTGGTTAATTACGGTGGTTTACCCTTTCATTGGGACCATCAATCCTTACCTTAACTGGGCATAGATGTTATGAGTCAATCCAAGGAGGGAGATGGGGAGTGGAGTGAGCTTGCTGTGCACTTTACAGTGGATCCAGAAAGAAGCGCATTGCTGAGAACTTTCACTTTTCTGAGATGTAGCAGAGCCAATATTTTCTCCTACAGCACCTGAATTCTTTTTTACTTGGTGTGTCTCTCACTTTGCAGCAAAAAAAAGTTTCAATGTTGCAATCAAGTGGCCGATACTGTGCTAAATCCTGAACAGTCAATGCTGCATTATCGTTATCTTGGCACAGTAATTACAGTTCAACAGCTGTTGAAAAAGGAAGTAAATGCTGCACATACAAGTTGTCCCAAGTTCTCTCTTCCAACAATCTACAAGCCAGGTGAGTGCTCTTGCTCGGCTCCGTTTTTGTATTAAAAGCTCAGCTGGTCATGTTAGGTAGCTCCCGGTGACTGCAAAGCGGCTGCCATGATTCAGAGACGTTGAGCCTTCCCGAAGGTAAATGGTAAATGGACATTCACTTGTAAAATTTGGATATTCAACAGGTTTCTGCCTACCTTTCTTTTGGTGCACCAGGGAGACCAAAGTCCAGCAAAATCTCTGCCCACTCCTCTGTCCTTTCAACCTGATCTTCCAAGAATCACGTCGAGGTCACCAACTGAAGGTATCTAGAAAAAGCTTCTTGCCTTAAACTAGTTCCTAGCGTGTTCGTTTTTGTTGAAAGATTGCCCATACCACAACATTGTGAAACAACTGATTTAATCCAGACAGATTGGGGAAAGTACACAAGGCCTCGGGCCAGTCCTGTCACAGGTCGGAGCAGAAAATGGCAACGTTTCACCTTCCACATTCAGTTCTTATACCCTTTTGGGGCATGTAGTCCCAATGTGGAATACAGGTGTGTGTGCGTTTGTGTGTGTGTGTGCGAGTGTGTGTGTGCACGTACGCGCGTGTGGGTGTGTGCGTGCGTGGGGGCTCTGTTTGCGTGGGGATGGTGTCTTCAAAAGTCTTTGTTCTGCCGGCCATTCTTTGAAGCGGGAGGAAGTCTGAGCACCATAAACCCTGACTGATATCTTCTCTTGAAGGCCACACCTAGCCTTTTGCCCATGGTGGAATGTTGGTCGGGGGATGCCATCTGTTCCTTTTGGAGGTGCCGACTTGTCTTTATTTCTCCTGGGCCAAGACTATATCTGCTTTATACTGACATTACATCATCTCAATCCTTATTAGAATAACACAGTTCCATGTACACACTATTTTATAGATATATTGACTTTGAAAAATATGAATTTCCTTCAATCCCTCAATTGACCTCTAATTATTAGAGGTCACACACCAAAATCCACATGGCAACAGTGCCATAGCCAGGAGGACAGCCAGCTGCCTCCACATGAATTGGATCAGGATCCAGCGACACAAGATGTAATTGCCCAATTGGGTCCTTGTCCCCGAAAGCCACGTGCATGATCCTGAGAACAAACGGCTGAAGCAAGAGACGATACGAAAACCACCCTGCGATAGCTCACCCAAAACTATCAAAACTGTGGTTCCCAAAGTGACAACAAAGCACTTCCATCCGCCCAAAACGATGACATGACAGACTAGAGGCTAAATTTGGTCATGATGAAGATTGATCAACTTTGCATTCCATTGGGTGTGGTTTCAACCAATATACTTTCAAACCCTGCTGTTATCTAGCTCCAAGCTTTGTTGGGACCTGCGGGGGATGCCGATTGCATCTAAATTGGTGGGGTCATCTGCTGCACCCCAAGCGTTACTTCCTACATCAAAGCCTGCAATCACACGTCGGCTCCGGGGGAACCAGGTCCACCAGTGGCTTTAGGAAGGCTGTAAAACACTCATGTTGAAACACCAAACACAAAATGCATAGAAGCACTGAAAACGTTACATGACCATAATTCAATTGCAGAAATACTGCTCCATAATATCCCTGGACAGCGTACGCCCTTTTGTTAAATTGTTAAACAAACAATTGAACACCCTCAAAAAAAACATAAACAACCCCACAACGCAGTCTTCAGGAATAAAGAGTGAGCGGAAAAAGAAAATGAGAGAAGAACATATTCAAACAAAACAGCAAAAAATAAAAATAATCCACAAAAAATAATTCTCAAAGGGGCAGGACATGTCTTTGACAAGTGGTACCACCTGTCCCCCATTGAGCCCAGCTGAACCTCGTAAGAGGTCCATGCAGTAATTTTGAATGGATCCAACCAATCGAAGGTCCGGCGCACGTGCCCCCGCTCCCACACTGGCAATTGCACAATGCAAAGAGAAGAGACCAGTGAAGACAGCTGCTCCCAGTACGGTCTATACCCTTTAGGGATCCAGGTCTGGGTGGAGGAAACCCAAGGATGGACCCGGCAGTGACCCAGTCAGGAGTCCAAAAGGTGTGAACCCTTTCTGGTGATTTACAGATTGTCTGATGGAAAACAACGCCAACGGCAAGGCTTAGAGCCAATTCAGCCCTGTCTGAGTGCACCTATATGTGAGGCGTTTGAATTGTGATCGTGAATGCCACATTGGCCCAAATTTATGTTTGGGGCCCATCATTTCCTCAACCGTAGCCAATGAGGTTGTAGTGAAATGTGAGCCACTGTTAGATCTAACGATCCGTGGGAAACCGCGAGCCAATTGATGAGGGTTTTGATCAAAGACAGCGCATCCTCTTCAGCACAGGGTTAGGCCTTTGGGGATCCTGAAAAATTCTAGACAATAATTGATTGATTGATTGATCCTGAGATAGTCTCGACAATAACTAAAAATAACTAAAAAGGTACATTTTGCCCTGGACTTAGACCAACATGTCAGTATAGTCCACTACATTATTGGGCACCGGCCGGTTTCTGTTTGATGTAAGTTTGTTTTAGTCGTGGGACCCACACTCTAACATTCCATACACCCCATTTCATTCATATGACAATCCTTTTCACTCAAAGTCTAACATTCCATACACCCCATTTTAGTTATACGACAATTCTTCTCCTTCATGACAAATCATACCTAATTCTTTAACTAAAACTTTTAGCGAGCAGATCAGGGTGCCACCAGTGACGGAGTCTAGACAATATGGACAAATTACTTTTGTGGGTCAATCCATGGGTGTCGTCCAAGACACAACCATGCAGTCGCCAAGTGGCAGCACCACACGTCTTTGCCCTCTCGGCGGGCTGAACCAAAGCCTCATCTGTTCTCCTTACGTAACCACTTCACGCTCCACTCACTTTTACCTCTTTAAACGCCAAGTCCTGACACCTCAGACTGGTGACTCATAGCTGCTTTAGGCTCTGCGTCTGTGGATTAGGTTTCCCCATGCCACTGGCGTATTGGATGTGTCCTCATGTCCTGTGCATTCGATGACTGCCACCTCTGCTGGTCTGTCCTTCATATTGTCCAACTAAGTTCATGTGAGCCACTAGATCCCTGGTAGCTGTAACAAACACTTGACTCTGCCAGGCGGAAAGGTCCATATAGAGGCAACCAACTACACAAGTCAAATCAGAAAAAATGGTCACCTTTTACCGTTCTGCCAATTCAAGGGCTACCCACACGGCCATTAATTCCACCGCCGGAAGTCGCTGATCGTCGAAACGGTCTGGAGGTCTGAGGTCGGTTCCTCCGGGTCAGGGGCCTCCACACCCGCGCCGTTGGTATACAGGGTCCTAAAGTTTTCCTCCAGCAACAGCCGTCTGTGAAGGAGACCCTATCTCCTCGGAGAGGACAACACGAAAGTCTGGTCTGAGACTTTTAAGTCTCGGGTCGCCATCTCAACGCAGTCATGTCAAAAATTGCACTTGTCGTTAGCATCACTGTAACCTGTTCTGTGACACTTTGAACCCCAATTCACCAAGTCGAGTAAGATATAAAGGAGTTGTTGTTAAACAGATTTAAGCCACCTCACCAATTAATAAGTTGTCAAAATATGGGATCAAATAGCGCCCTCCGGTACCTCTTCTGTTTGTGGCACTTCGCGCAAAAACTTATTTCGAAAATCCCAGGGCTTAGCCTCCCGCCTTGGGAGACGTGTGTGTATTGTAATGTAAAGCCGTTAAATCTAAAAGCAAAATATTGTCTGTACTCTTCTGCCAGTAGCAGGCAGAAAAATGCATTAGCCAAATCAATCACAGTGAACTATTGCAATGTCGGGCTCAACCCGATCAAACAGCAATGTTTGATAGCGGCACAAGAATGCAAGGGGTTTTCAGTAATTTTGTTAATTTTCCTAAAGTCATATGCCATATGGTAATTTACACAATTACCCCCCCCCCCCCCCCCGTCTCAATGTCTGTTTCCGCCCCATCCTGCTGCTGCGTGCGATCTTTTGCCATACTGGGTTTTAATTTGTCTTCTAAGGACAACCACTCTGGACCTTGGGATGCACATTGTCCACAGTTTGCCTGTCTAACTGCTCTGTCCAGTTGTATGTCTTTGGGTTGGGGGGGGTCGTCTGGTCAGTCACCACGATTTCCTGTCGATTTTCCCCATCTATGTCTTCCCCCACAAGTTTCTGTTGGTCAGTAATTCCAGTATTGGTGGTCCCTATATCTACTCCCTCAACTCTTTTTCCACTGCAATGACTTCCCTTTCTGCCATTTGAAAATCCTTAGCCAAATGTGCAAATGTACATTTATCTCTATTAACCTTTTTATCCTCCTTCCATTTCACCCACACTTTTTTCCACTCGGCTTGTTTTACTTTTTGCTTCTTCTTTTCCACACATGCTGACAACTAACTTTCTAGTTCCCTCCATAACTCATCCATTGTTTTATGACATCTTCCACCATAACTTTCACAACCAAATTTACAACATTCTGCATCCCTTTCTTCCTCCGAATTCACTGGTGGCATACTCATCTCCCGAACTAGTAGTCAATTAAGTCCTTGTCCATTTTTGAGGGTCCCAACATCCCCAACGTATACGGAAACGTTGCAATGCCCCCCCGCATCCGGGGGCGGTGTCAGCTACGACGAGACACAAGCCTTTGTCACTAAACTAAACACCGATCTGTGTCCTCTAATTGTTACCACGGTTGAATTAATCGGGCTGTGTCCTTTGTTACCACGGTTAAACTAAACACTGATCCATGCCCTCTAACTATTACCACGGTTGAATTGATAGGGCCGGGTCCTTTGTTACCACGGTTAAATTAAACACCGCTCCGTGCCCTCTAACTGTTACCACGGTTAAACTAACAGCGATTCGTACCGCTTTTGGGGCATGTAGTCCCAATGTGGAATGCAGGTGTGTGTGTGTGTGTGTGTGTGTGTGTGCATGCACATGCGCGCGTGTGTGTGTGTGTGTGTGTGTGAGCGCGTGGGGGGTGTTTGCGTGGGGATGGTGTCTTCAAAAGTCTTTGTTCTGCCGGCCATTCTTTGAAGCGGGAGGAAGTCTGACCACCATAAACCCTGACTGATATCTTCTCTTGAAGGCCACACCTAGCCTTTTGCCCATGGTGGAATGTTGGTCAGGGGATGCCATCTGTTCCTTTTGGAGGTGCTGACTTGTCTTTTTTTCTCCTGGGCCAAGACTATATCTGAAAAAAAAGTGGTGTGGATGTTTCAAGATGCATGATGAGGAGACGCTTAAAGAAAAATGGGCTGCATGGTCGAGTTGCCAGAAGAAAGTCATTACTATGCCAATGCCCCAAAAAAATCATGCTTACAATATGCCAAACAGCACAGAGACAAGCCTCAAAACTTCTGGAACAAAATCAATTGGAGTGATGAGACCAAAATTGAACTTTTTGGCCACAACCATAAACGTTCCATTTTGAGAGGAGTCAACGAGGCTTATGATGGTACACCATTCCTACTTTGAAACACGGCGGTGAATCGCTGATGTTTTGGGAATGTGTGAGCTACAAAGGCACGGGAAACTTGGCCAAAATCGAAGGCAAGATGAATGCAGCATGTTGAAAAAATTCTTCAGGAAAATTTGCACTCATCAGACCGGAAGCTGTGCATAGGATGTACTTGAATATTCCAACATGAAAATGATCCAAAACACAAAGCCAAGTTAACTTGTCATTGGCTACAGCAGAATAAAGTGAAGGTTCTGGAGTGGCCATTTCTGTCTCCTGACCTCAATATCATTGAGCCACTCTGGGAAGATCTCAAGTGTGCAGTTCATAAAAGACAGCCCAGGAATTTACTGGAAATGGAGGCCTTTTGCCAAGAAGAATGGTCAACTTTACCATCAGAGAAAATAAAGAGCCTCATTTACAACTACTACAAAAGACTCCACGTTGTCAGTGTTGTTAAAGGGGGCAATATGATCAGGGTCATTTGTGTAGTTTCTGTTGTTATTATGATATAAAAAGAGTAAGAGTTAAGGTTAGAGTTAACCGGCACTAGGCTCAAAATCTTAACGTGCTTGGTCTCTGCGAAACCTGACTAAAACCAAATGAATTCTTACCATTAAAAGAGGCCTCACCAGCAAACTTTGTGGGCTCACATGTTGCCCGTCTTCGTAAAAAAAAGGGGGGGGGGGGTCGCCCTAATTTCAGAATCTGATTTTAGGCTTAGCACGAGCACGAGTCACATTTTCAAGATATTTGAGGCTCTCGTTATGCGATCGAGCCACTCACCACCATTCTATGTAGTAGTTATTTACCGTCCTCTCGGCCCATACTCTGGATTCTTAGATGAATTCCCTGAACTTATGGCTGACTTAATAACTCACACAGATAATATATTCATTATGGGTGACTTCAATATTCATATGAACTCCCCATTAGAGCCACTTACTGTAGCTTTTCAAGCAATAATCGATGCATTTGGTTTTACACAAATAATAAAAGCAGCAACACACCGGAATGGTAATATCTTAGACTTAGTGCTAACCCATGGCCTAACTGCCTCAAACGTCACAATTCTGCCGCATACTAACGTTATGTCTGATCATTATCTTATAACATTTGAAGTCCTAGCTCAGTGTGGTCTTGTTGTCCACAACCAAGGCTTTAAGAGTCGTGATATTAATTCTTCAACCACTGCTGCACTTTCTGAATTACTGCCTTCTGCAACAGCTGCCTTTTCGTCTTTCACTGGCTCAGTCGATAAGCTCGCGAATGATTTTAATTCGGTTCTTTTAAATTCCCTAAACTCTATTGCGCCACTGAAACTTAAAACTCGTCCGAAGCGGCACACTCCGTGGTTTACGGAGGAAACTCGTACGTGTAAATTGTTAAGTAGACAACTTGAGCGTAAATGGCGAACAACTAAACTCGAGGTTTTCCGTCAGGCCTGGTGCGATAGCTTGCTGAAATATAAAGAGGCTCTTGGGTTAGCATAAACAAATTACTTTTCCAAAATGATTAGTCTTAATAAAAACAACCCAAAATATTTATTTGAGACGGTAGGGCAGCTAACACAGCAGCAGCAGGTTAATCATAATTCCCTCCATTCAGCACACGATTTCATGCAATTCTTTACTCAGCGGATTCAGCTAACAAGGGAAGAAATAAAAAAGGCAGCGCCGCTCACCACCTCGACTGTGATTGTTGATGCTGGTTCGGACAATCAGGTTCATGAAAGTCTGGCTACCCTGTCCCAGTTTGATTTAGTATCCCTGGAGTGTCTTACACAACTGGTTAATGCAGCAAAGCCGTCCTGCATGCTCGACCCGCTTCCAGGCAAACTCGTCAAAGATTTATTCCCGGTCTTAGGGTCATCTGTCTTGAATATTATCAACCTGTCACTCTCCTCTGGCATTGTACCTGAAGCTTTTAAGACGGCCGTCATTCAACCATGACTTGAGAAACTTCACTTAGATCCTGAAAATCTCTTTAACTATAGGCCAGTGTCACACCTTCCGTTTTTTGCCAAAATTATTGAGAAAGTTGTAGCACAACAGCTTAGCGATTTTATGATAGACAACAATAGATTTGAACTCCTTCAGTCAGGTTTTAGGGCCAACCCCTCAACTGAGACAGCCCTTGTAAAAGTGACGAATGATCTTCTCTTAGCCATGGATTCCAACATCTCATCAATATTATTACTGCTTGATCTTAGTGCCGCATTTGACACTATTGATCATCATATTCTTATAGAACGTCTTAGATCATGTGTTGGTATCTTGGGATCAGCACTTTCTTGGTTCAGATCTTACATCCTGGGAAGGACGCATAGTGTCTCTTATGGCAATGCGTTCTCTGAATCTTTCTCCGTCTCATGTGGTGTCCCGCAGGGGTCAGTACTTGGTCCCTTACTGTTCAACATCTACATGATTCCTCTTGGCGATATTATACATAAACATGCTATTAATTTTCATTGCTATGCTGATGATACCCAACTTTATATGCCCTTAGAAATAACAGATCCGTGCAAGTGCAGTAAACTGGAGGCCTGCCTTGCTGAGATTAAACAATGGATGTCTTCCAATTTTCTGATTCTCAACCCTAGGAAAACAGAGATGTTAATTATTGCCCCTGCTCAACATCAGCACTTGCTTAAGAATACCACGTTGAACCTGGAAAACTGTATTATTTCCCAAAGTAGTTCTGCAAAAAATCTCGGCGTGATATTTGACTCAACTCTCTCCTTTCTGACACGTATTAATAACATGACAAGAACGGCGTTTTTTCACCTCCGCAATATAGCTAAGATTCGCCCTATTCTTTCTCTTATCGATGCGGAAACATTAATTCATGCATTTGTCACGTCGTGCCTAGACTATTGTAATGTTTTGTTTTCTGGACTTCCCATGTCCTATATTAAAAGCCTGCAGTCTGTACAGAATGCAGAAGCTAGACTATTGACAAGGACGAGAAAGTTCAATCATATTACTCCGATTCTAGTTGACCTACATTGGCTTCCAATACACGTGAGATGTGATTTTAAGGTGCTGTTAATTACTTATAAAATTTTACACGGTTTAGATCCTTCCTATCTCGTCGACTTAGTATCACCATATGTCCCGTCCCGACAACTTCGATCACAAAATGCTGGTTTGCGATCGACCCCACGGGCTAAAAAGAAGTCCGCAGGATCAAGGGCATTTTCCATTCGCGCGCCAGTACTATGGAATGCCCTACCTATGGAAGTTCGCGCAGCCACCTCAGTAGAAATCTTTAAATCCCGACTAAAAACACATTTATATTCAAAAGCATTTAGTTAATTGAGCCTGTCTGCAGCTTTCTTCTTTTTTGACGCACGGAAGTTTGAGCCGGGAACTTGGCCCAGCTGTTGGTGGCGCCTGGCTGGCTCTTTTGTTGTGTCTTGTAATCTGCTATGCTTTTGCCCAATAAAAGCCAGGGGGGGCGGCTGGGCAGTTGAATTAGCGTTGGAAAACCCACGAGTTCATTTGCCCAAGCTTTTTCCCTATGCCTGGCATAGAAAAGTCAATCTTGGCTGGTCTGAGTTACTCTTTTTGCTGCTTAGCAGCTAGGCTTGTCCTAGTCTTCTTTTAGAGATTTCTCTGACAGTACCCTTGATGACTGACACGAATGTGCCTGTAGGGCAGGAATAGATTGAAACTCCACAGGCACGCGCCATATTTTATATTTTGCATCTGAGGAGTAGAGAGAACGTTTGTGGTGATTTTTAGACAAATATAACCCATGCAAGTGTCAACAGCTACGGCAATAGTACTATGAAAGGCCTTAAACTGAGGTTTTGACCCTTCGAGCCCAAAAATCTTTGCAACACTTTCAACGGGGAGTTGAGATTTTATATTTTTCATCTGAGGAGTAGACAGAAGGTTTGTGGTGATTTTTAGACAAATATAACACATGAAAGTGTCAACAACTACTGCAATCGTACTATGAAAGGTTTACAACACTTTCAGCGAGGAAGTGAAGATAAAATATTCTGCATCTGAGGAGTCGACAGACGGTTCAAGGTGATTTTTAAACATTGTCATGATGTTAAGAAATATAGACACACGCATGTGTCAAAGGTCAACATCATCACCTACGAAAGGCCTTAAACTTAGGTTTTGACCTTTTGAGCCCAAAAATCTTTGCAACACTTTTAGCTAAGAATTTGAGATTTTATATTTTGCATCTGAGTGGACAGAAGGTTTGTGGAGATTTTTAGACATATACAGTAATCCCTCGTTTATCGCGGGGGTTACGTTCCAAAAATAACACGCGCAAAGTGAAATCCATGACGTAGCCAGCTTTATTTTTTCATTATTTTACAATGCAATACTAAACTATAGAATAAACCCAAAAATCAAAACCTGTTTTAAAGCTCCAAATTTGTTTAAAACAATCATTTTAATATAGTAATACAAAGTTGGAAACATTGTCACTTGCGTATGTCACAGTCCCAGCGTTGCCTCTTCATCCTGAACCCGCACATTGTTATGAGTAGTTACTAAACTCTTTCTTTTTCTGAGCAAGAAGATTTTTATAAACGGATATGCCCGGACATCGAGTTGAAGTGAAGCCTCTTATATTATAACATTACGAAATGCAGACCAAGCTCTGACAACGGTCGTACAGGGGCCGAACAGCCTGTATCAGGGCGTCCGGTACCCCACACTCCCGAAGCACCCCCCCACAGAGACCCCCGAGGGACACGGTCGAACGCCTTCTTCAAGTTCACAAAGCACATGTAGACTGGTTGGGCGAATTTCCATGCACCCTTGAGGACCCTGCCGAGGGTGTAGAGCTGGTCCACTGTACCACGGCCAGGACGAAAACCACACTGCTCCTCCTGAATCTGAGACTCGACCTCCTGATGGACCCTCCTCTCCGGCACCCCTGAATAGACCTTACTGGGGAGGCTGAGGAGTGTGATTCCCCTGTAGTTTGAACACACCCTCCGGAAGGGGGACCACCCCCCCAAGTTTGCCAATCCAGGGGCACTGTCCCCGACGTCCATGCGATGTTGCAGAGGCGTGTCAACCAAGACAGCCCCACTACATCCAGAACCTTCAGGAACTTCTGGCGGATCTCATCCACCCCCGGGGCCTTGCCACCAAGGAGTTTTTTGACCACGTCAGTGACTTCAGCCCCAGAGATGGGTGAGCACACATAGGTGCCCGAAGACTCTGCTTCCTCAGAGGAAGACGTGTCAGTGGAATTGAGGAGGTCTTCGAAGTATTCTGCCCACTGATTCACAACGTCCCGAGTTGAGGTGAGCAGTGCCCCATCTCCACTGTACACAGTGTCAATGGTGCACTGCTTCCCCCCTCTGAGACGCCGGATGGTGGACCAGAATTTCTTCAAAGCCGTCCGGAAGTCACTTTCCATGACCTTACCACAATTCCTCCCACACCCGAGTTTTTGCCGTGGTGACCGCCGAAGTCACACTCTGCTTGGCCAGCCGGTACCTGTCAGCTGCCTCTGGAGTCCCACAGGCCAAAAAGGCCCGATAGGACTCCTTCTTCAGCTTAATGGCATCCCTTACCGCTGGTATCCAACAGCCGGTTTGGGGATTGCCGCCACGACAGGCACCAACCACCTTACGGCCACAACTCCGATCCGCCACCTCGACAATGGAGGCGCGAAACATGGTCCATTCGGACTCAATGTCCCCTGCCTCCCCCGGGACGTGGGAGAAATTCTGCCGGAGGTGGAAGTTGAAACTCTTTGTGACAGGGGACTCTGCCAAACGTTCCCAGCAGACCCTCACGATACGTTTGGGCCTGCCAGGTCTGGCCGACATCCTCCCCCACCATCGGAGCCAACACGCCACCAGGTGGTGATCAGTTGACAGCTCTGCCCCTCTCTTCACCCAAGTGTCCAAAACATGCAGCCGCAAATCCGATGATACAACCACAAAGTCGATCATCGAACTGCGGCCAAGAGTGTCCTGGTGCCAAGTGCACATATGGACACCCCTATGTTTGAACATGGTGTTCATTATGGTGCAACTCCAGAGTGGAAGAGAGTCCAACCCCTCCCGAGAGGACTGGTACCAGAGCCCAAGCTGTGTGTGGAGGTGAGTCGGACTATATCTAGTCTGAACTTCTCAACATCGCATACCAGCTCAGGCTCCTTCCCCGCCAGAGAGGTGACATTCCATGCCCCAAGAGCAAGCTTCTGTAGCCGGGTATCGGTGCGCCAAGGTCCCTGCCTTTAGCCACCGCCCAGCTCTCTTTGCACCCGACCCCTATGGCCCCTCACACAGGTGGTGAGCCCATGTGAGGAGGGACCCACGTCATCCCTTCGGGCTGAGCCCGGCTGGGCCCCATGGGTGCAGGCCCGGCCACCAGGCGCTCATCAACGAGCCCCAACTCCAGGCCTGGTTCCAGAGGGGGGCCCTGGTGACCCTCGTCCGGGCGAGAGAAACATGAATCCATTTATCTTTTTCTTCATATGGGGTCTGTGAGCCGTGTTTAGTCTGGAACCTCACCTAGGACCTGTTTGCCATGGGTGACCCTACCAGGGGGCTAAATGTACAGCGGCGACATGGTAAGATTAATCCAAAGTCCGGCCCGGGAGCCAAATGCGGCCTGTGGTCAATTTCCATCTGGCCCGCAGCCTCCGTCATAAAATCGATAAAGTCTGGCCCGCATGGAGAATTAATACATTGGTCAGCAGCGCTGTTAGCTGCATGTGCTCAATGCTGCCATTTATAGGCTCAATTAGGAACAGCAAATTAGTATATGACTGTATGAGCCCCAATTTTCTAAAATGGCGACAATGAACAATAGGAGGAAAGTTGAGGTGCAATGTGACGCAGTGAGCTGCGGTCAGCACCAGCAGCTTTATATCGCCAACTTTTACTGACAGTTAAATAGGGACAAGTTTCTGAGAGATTTGAGCATTTAGTAAGAAAATGCTAAGCTTGCCCCTCCGTGAGCTGTTACCTTAACGTGGTGGAGGGGTTTGTGTGTTCCAGTGATCCTAGGAGCTAAGTTGTCGGGGGCTTCAGGCCCCTGGTCGGGTCACCCATGGCAAACAGGTCCTAGGTGAGGTTTCAGACTAAACATGCCTGTTAGGAATAAATCCACTCGTGTGTGAAAATGCCGGCTTCCTGATACCTTTCTATTGCAGAACGGGCGCGCAAATTGTTGGATGAGTGGTAGTTGGGTAAGGTCAAAAATTGGATTCAGATTACTAACTTGAGTTTATGTGGATTTCGAAATAAATTCCAACAATTTATGGTGACCCCGACGTGATGCAAGAGATGTAAAAGAAGTCTGGGACTTCAAGAAGTCTGGGACTTCGAGAAAAACCACAAGAGTCTGGGACTCGGGTCAGGGACCCACGTCCACACCAGGTGACGACCTGATAAAGGAGCCACACGTCCGACTGTCTTTCCTCTTGGGCCCACAGTGAAACAAGGTAGGCAGATTCCTTTTCAAATTCTGCACATTGGCAACGCTAAATTATAAGAGGAAGGAGGAGCGGAACGGCGTAAAAGTGTAATAGTGTGGACGTTAGTAGGGTATAAAATCTGGGATTTACCTACTAGAGTAGTTTGGAACTATTCGTGGTTACGATACAGTTTAAAATCTGGGATTTACGTATCAGTGTGGAAGCGGTGTGAGTGTGAAAACTAAAATTGTTCTGCGTAAAAAGTGATTGGGACACGCACGGGTGGATTTCGAGGAAGTATGATAGTGGTCTCGGGTGTGGCACTTCAGACAAACGGACTGAAGTCTGGTCGGAGATTAATGGTCATTACGCTAAGATGGAATCACAGTTGATTAGTGGAATAGAAAGTAAGAAAATTAACAAGGAAAAGAACATTGTCAAAAGTTGTTTCTGAAATTAAAGAAGGATGAAATGTTTCGCGGAGAACCTGGAACATGGGACATGTCGAAGTTAGCGCGGCAGTTACAGAAAAAGGAAAGCAGAATGTTGTAAATTTGGTTGTGAAAGTTATGGTGGAAGATGGCATAAAACAATGGATGAGTTATGGAGGGAACTAGAAAGTCAGTTGTTAGCATGTGTGGAAAAGGAGAAGCAAAAAGTAAAACAAGCCGAGTGGAAAAAAGTGAGTGAAATTGAAGGAGGATAAAAAGGTTAATAGAGATAAATGTACATTTGCACATTTGGCTAAGGATTTTCAAATGGCAGAAAGGGAAGTCATTGCAGTGGAAAAAGAGTTGAGGGAGAAGATGGAGGAAAGTGGATGGATAAAGAGGAGAAATTTAACCAGAGAAAAATAAAGGAGTATGAAAAGTTGCAGCGCAATTTGCATGAAATGTGTTTGATGATGACTGCTGTAGCTGCTGGTCAGGAGGAAAAAGAGGGTCACTTTGACCCACCATTGGGGGTTGCAAAACAGGGCAGGACCGCTGCACCCCCAAGCACACTGAGCCATCCCAAACTGCATCTAATGGTGAAAGAGTAACTTTGCAAGCCTCAGTTTTCGAACTGGGTGGGGAAGGAATTTTTGTAGGGACTGCCAATACTGGAATGACTGACCAGACAACACCCCAACACAAAGACATACAACTTGACGGAGCAGTTAGACAAGCGAACTGTGGACAATGTGCATCCCAAGGTCCAGAGTGGTTGTCCTTAGTGGACAAATTTAGAGCCAGTATGAGGAAAAAACAGACACAGACATTGAGACAGGGGAGGGGGGAAACCCATTGTTTGATTTCACACTGCCCCCTCCAACTGACTCCTCACCTTTTGCCACATACATGCGACGCGCACACTCAACAGAGGATGACTGGAGAAGACAAGCAACAAATGACAACAACTGTTTGACCCCTAATTATGAAAAGAGTCAGATCAGACCACAATCTGGATTTCAAACTAGACCATCTGATAGATATACCTGACCAATGAGAAATTACCCCATGATACCAGCCCCTCGTGGGTTAATTTATCAAGAAATTACATTGAAAAATTTAGATTTTTTTGGGGAAGAGGCTCCCCGCATTAATGGGCGGCGCCAAGCCCTGGATCCAAACTTTCAGGAGAATTTGTCTTGCGGCGACATGGTAAGATTAATCCAGGCATGTTGTTCCTCAATTCACCAATCTGACGAAGTCCTGAGGCGTTCCGGCCTTAATATGGTTGAACCCGATTGTTTGTTTGCTCCTTTCACCATGCGACTGTTTGCTGTGCCCCAGGATCTCTTTCCTTCTTCCGCGTCAGCCGCAGCAAAACTTCCAGACTTGAAACCAAACCTCAATGCCTGCCAGACCGCGTTGACAGATAAGACCAGTTCACATCCATCTTGCGACAAGCCGCTTTGCGTGATTTGTAGACATGTGCATCGAGACACACTTTCCATGGAGGTCAGGGAGAAGCTTTCTGAAGACCCTGATCTGCTGGAAGGTAATGAGGGTTATTTTAATCAACATGTGACTCACCACGTAAAATTATATGTTCACAGGCAAAACAAATCAGATGAGGGAGTGAAAGGAATGCAGAAACGGCTTCTGAGACTTCAATTAGCACAAGCGCGGAAAAAAAAAAGCAAAGGACACAAAGTCCAAAAAGGGGGTGGCAGATCAACGGATGTGGATGGTTGACGGACGGCCGGCGAGAGGCAGAGGGGCGTGTCGTGGAAGGGGGAACACCAACGGAGTTCAAGGCGGCTCTCGCCAAGCTCCAAATCAAGGCTGCTTCAGGTGTGACGGTATGGACCATTGGTGGAGACAGTGCACGTTTCCTTGGCTAGAACAAAGCCAGCACCAGGGTCCTCCTCCCCAGAGGGGAGACAGAGGAAGACAACCTCCACGAGGCAAGGACTTGGGCAATGTGGCCCTGCTCCCTGGCGACAGCAACAACTGAGCAAGCCACACTAGCAGGCGGTCATCAGCCACCTCTATACAGATGACGATGACTGGGCCAAGGATGGGTTTTGTTGGTCTTCCCACAACTCTAGCTGTCTCCACACCACAAAATGACTTCTATTGCTGGACAAACTCTCATCCACCGCTTTTTGTTGACTGAAAATCAAACACCTATTCATCGTATGTGGCAAGACCTATGAACAAAGACACAAGCAGCCATCTACATGAGCTAAAGGAGGGAGGGAGTGTCTACTTGACGTTCCTGCGGTGAAAACCCTGAATCGACTTGTTCTCCTCCTGCCTCAGCCGACTCTCTCCATCTCAGACTGTTGTATGCCTGCAACAATGATTTAATTATTAGGAAGCATTTCAAACAATCAAAGGCGATGAGTGGAAATTGACTAGTCACCAAATTTTTGTGGAGAGACGAGGCATTGCGACGTACACATCACTGACAGATAAGCAATCTCAATTGTTCATGATAGGTGAGTCATTCACACCACACATAACTGGCTGTAGGAGCAGGCTGGGAGGCACGTGAACTGGGACCCATGGTGTGGTAATGCCAATTGGCCAGTGATTGAACACAAAGTGAAATTTCCTTGGTAATGTATTCCCAGAGCACTGAATGTTTTTGTATCCAGGCTGACGCTGTGGATCCCGGATTGCTGGAGCATGTCAAGCGCTCTCGATTTCACGGCAGGGAGCTCGCGGACCACGAGGACGCCGTTCCGCTTTTGGACAAGTTGCTGGACTCGTTGTGGTCCGGGGGCCCTGCTGACATAAGTTTTTGCCACCCTGTTCTTTCGGTACCATTCAAAGTGACACATCATCATTTTGGCGTGCTCCAATGCACATGCAAACCTAAGTTGGCAGGTCGCATTACTAACACTCTTTAGGGACTGTGGGAGGTTGGAGTCCTTGAGTTATCGGACTCCTCCGTCAACACTCCCATTCTCCCATTTTTGAAAGCGGATTGTGTAAATTACCATATGGCATATGACTTTAGGAAAATTAACAAAATTACTGAAAACGCCTTGCATTCTTGTGCCGCTATCAAACATCGCTGTTTGAGCAGGTTGAGCCGACAATGCAATAGTTCACTGTGATTGATTTGGCTAATACATTTTTCTGCCTGCTACTGGCAGAAGAGTACAGACAATATTTTGCTTTTAGATTTAACGGCTGTACATTACAATACACACGTCTCCCAAGGCAGGAGGCTAAGCTCTGGGATTTTTGAAATAAGTTTTAGCGCAAAGCGCAAAGAACGGAAGAGGTAACGGAGGGCGCTATTTGATCCAAAATGTTGACAACTTATTAATTGGTGAGTTGGCTTAAATCCTACTCCTTTATATTTTACTCAACTTGGTGAATTGGGGTTCAAAGTGTCACAGAACAGGTTACAGTGATGCTGACGACAAGTGCAATTTTTGACATGACTGCGTTGAGATGACGACCCAAGACTTAAAAGCCAGACAGGACTTTCGTGGTGTCCTCTCCGAGGGAATAGGGTTTCTTTCAACAACGACTGTTGCTGAAGGAAAACTTTAGGACCCTGCATGCCAACGCCGCGGGCGTAGAGGCCCCTGACCCGGAGGAACCGACCTCAGACTTCTAGACCATTTCGACGATCAGCGACTTCCGGCGATGGAATTAAAGGCCGTGTGGGTAGCCCTTGAATTGGCAGAACGGTAAAAGGTGACGTTTTTTCTGATTTGACTTGTGTAGTTGGTTGCCTGTATATGGACCTTTCCGCTTGGCAGAGTCAAGTGTTTGTTACAGCTACCAGGGATCTAGTGGCTCACATGAACTTAGTTGGACAATATGAAGGACAGACCAGCAGAGGTGGCAGTCATCGAATGCACAGGACATGAGGACAAAGCCAATACGCCAGTGGCGCGGGGAAAACCTAATCTAACGACGCAGAGGCTAAAGCAGCTATGAGTCACCAGTCTGAGGTGTCAGGACTTGGCGTTTAAAGATGTGAAAGTAAGTGGAATGTAAAGTGGTTATGTATGGAGAACAGATGAGGCTTTGGTTCAGGCTGTCGAAAGGGGCAAAACGTGTGGTGCTGCCGCTTGGCGACTGCATGGTTCTGTCTTGGGCAAGACCCGTGGAGTGACCCACAAAAGTAATGCGTCCATATTGTCTAGACTACATCACTGGTGGCACCCTGATCTGCTCGCTGAAAGTTTTAGTTAAAGAATTAGGTATGATTTGTCATAACGGAGAAGAATTGTCGTATGAATGAAATGGGGTGTATGGAATGTTAGACTTAGACTGTGGGCCCCATGACTAAAACAAAATTACATCAAACAGAAACCGGCCGGTGCCCAGTAATGTAGTGGACTATACTGACATGTTGGTCTAAGTCCAGGGCAAAAGGTACCTTTATAGCTATTTTTTAGTTATTGTCGAGAATTTTTCAGGATCCCCACAGGCCTAACCCTGTGCTGAAGAGGATGCGCTGTCTTTGATCAAAGCTCTTATTAATCGGCTCACAGGTTCCCGCGGATCGTTAGATCTAACAGCGGTTCACATTTCACTACAACCTCATTGGCTACGGTTGAGGAAATGATGGACCCTAAACATAAATTTAGGCCAATGTGGCATTCACAATCACAGGCCCATGTGGAGCGCATGAATACAACTCAAACAACGCCTCACATATAGGTGCGCTCAGACAGAGCTGAATTGGCTCCAAGCCCTGCCGTTGTTTTCCATCAGACAATTTGTAAATCACCAGAAAGGGTTCACACCTTTTGGACTCCTAACTGGCCGTCTGATGCCGGGTCCATCCTTGGGTTTGCTCCACCCAGACCTGGATCCCAAAAGGGTATAGACCCTACTGGGAGCAACTGTCGTCACTGGTCTCTTCTCTTTGCATTGTGCATCTGCCAGTGTAGGAGGGGGGCACATGAGCCGGGCCTTCCATTGGTTGGGTCCATTCAAAATTAGTGCATGCACCTCTTACAAGGTTCAGCTGGGCGCAATGGGGGACAAGTGGTAACACGTGTCAAAGACATGTCCTGCCCCTTTGAGAATTATTTTTTGTGGAATATTTTTATTTTGTGCTGTTTTGTTTTTATATGTTCTTCTCTCATTTTCTTTTTCTGTTCACTCTTTATTCCTGAAAACTGCTTTGTGGGGTTGTTTATGAATTTTTTGAGGGTGTTCAATTATTTGTTTAACAATTTAACAAAAGGGGGTACGCTGTCCAGGGATATTATGGAGTAGTATTCCTGCAATTGAATTATGTTCATGTAACGTTTTCAGTGCTTCTGTGGCGAGGCGAAAAAACCACACATTGCTGTGCTAGTGGAGATCTTTAATCTTCGCATGCCATCACAAAACTGATACAAGAAAGTCCAAAACAACAAAGACAAAGCCAACAGGTTCAAAGCATCAAAGGATCATAGCAACATGCCTACTGGGTGAGAGACATGGTCCTAGTGTCCGCCACACTTCTATGCATTTTGTGTTTGGTGCTTCAACATGAGTGTTTTACAGCCTTCCTAAAGCCACTGGTGGTCCTGGTTCCCCCGGAGCCGACGTGCGATTGCAGGCTTTGATGTAGGAGGTAACACTTGGGGTGCAGCGGACGACCCCACCAATTTGGATGCAATCGGCATCCCCGCAGGTCCCAACAAAGCTTGCAGCTAGATAACAGCAGGGTTTGAAAGTACTGTATATTGGTTGAAACCACACCCAATGGAATGCAAAGTTGATCAACCTTCATCATGACCAAATTTAGCCTCTTGTGTAAGCAATGTCTGTTAAGTTGAAAACTATGTCCAGGGTGGACAACGACCTCTTCCATTCTGTCATGTCATCGTTTTGGGCGGATGGAAGGGCTTTGTTGTCACTTTGGGAACCACAGTTTTGATAGTTTTGGGTGAGCTATCGCAGGGTGGTTTTTGTATTGTCTCTTGCTTCAGCTGTTTGTTCTCAGGATCATGCACATGGCTTTGGGGACAAGGACCCAATTGGGCTGTTACATCTTGTGTCGCTGGATCCTGACCCAATTCATGTGGAGGCAGCTGGCTGTCCTCCTGGCTATGGCACTGCTGCCATGTGAATATATCCTTTTAGTGTGTGACCTCTAATAAGTAGAGGTCAATTGCTGGATAAATGAAGGAAATTCATATTTTTCAAATTCAATATATCAATAAAATAGTGTGTACATGGAACTGTGTTATTCCAATACAGATTGAGACGACGTAATGTCAGTATAAAGCAGATATAGTCATGGCCCACGAGAAATAAAGACAAGTCGGCACCTCCAAAAGGAACAGATGACATCCCCCGACACAACATTCCACCAGGAGCAAAAGACTAGGTGTGGCCTTCAAGAGAAGATATCAGCCAGGGTTTATGGTGGACAGACCTCCTCCCGCTTCAAAGAACAAAGACTTTTGAAGACGCCATCCCCACACAAACTGACTCCCACGCACGCACACACGCACACACCGACACGCACGCACACACGTGCACGCACACACACACACAACACACTCTTGCATTCCACAGTGGGACTAGATGCCCCAAAAGGGTATAAGAACTGAATGTTGAAGGTGAAACGTTGCCATTTTCTGCTCCGACCCATGGCAGGACTGGCCCGAGGAGGCCTCGTGTACTTTCCCACTCTGTCTGGATTAGATCAATTGTTTCACTATGTTGTGGTATGGGCGATCTTTCAACAAAAACGAACACGCTAGGAACTAGGTTAAGGCAAGAAGCTTTTTCTAGATTCCTTCAGTGTCTTTGCCAGCAGGAATCCCTTTCGCTCGTGCTGATGTTTGGCTGTGGTGTGGAGCGAAAGTGTTGTACGATAGGCTTCCCACCAACGCCTCAGGTAAGTGCGCCCTAGTAACGCTGATCATGCCAATTAGTGTGACAGCATTAGACATGGCCAGAATAAATTGGGAAGGTGTTGGACGGTGGGGAAGAATCCCCTTCCTTGTGAGGAAGAAAAGGGACATGCAAGAATGGTTGAATGAAGAAGACCCCACGTACATAGATCCAATTGGAGTTCCGAGAGGGGTCCCTGATCAATACAAATTGGTGGATCAAGTGGCGGCAGGATTGGAGAGTATTTTCCCGTTCATTACAGTAAACAAAAATGTGGACCGGATTAATTATGTCCACTACAATGTCCAACGATTGGCGAACTTCACTACCTCGGCACTCGAGGCAGTGCATGAGCAATTAGCAGCCACGTCTCCTATGGCATTCCAAAATAGAGTGGGTTTAGATATGGTGTTAGCTGAAAGAGGAGGAGTGTGTGGTATTTTTGGGGATCAGTGCTGAACTTTGATTTCCAACAATACATCTCCTGACGGTCGCCTTACTAAGGCATTGGAGGGTCTGCGCATGCTAAGTAACAAAATGAAGGAGCACTCAGGTGTGGACACCAGTTGGTACTCTGACTGGTTAAGCATCTTTGGCAAATACAAAAGCTTGATTGCATCAGTACTGATTTCTATCGCTGTGTTTGCCGCTATTATGGTGTTATGTGGATGTTGCTGTATTCCATGTATCAGATCATTAACTGTTGAGACAATTGAACGCACGTTGGGGCCACTCCCTCCACGTGGCCAGTACGATGATCCCTCAGAAGGACCCCCAGGAGGCGGAGACAGCTGTGGCCCTCCGGGAGTCCAGGATGTGAGTATGTGAAGGCGGCCTCAGGGACCTGAGGCCATTAGGAGGGAATGAAATTTTGTACTGATTTTCTACTAGAATTAACTTTTTTACTGATTTTTAATTTTCGACTATTTTTTAATTGTTTGCTGATTTTTAGCTTATGGCTATTGATTTTTAGCTCGTGTTTAACAATAAAACAAGGTATTCGAGTGATGACCTCAGTCGTCTGAGGTCATGAGAGGGAATAAAGGAACATAAGAGTTTGAGCTTAAAGTAGTTCATTAGATGTTGCTACATTCTGTGTATGAGAGTGTGAGACTGTAAAGTGAACAAAACAGAATGTGTGGTGCAAGGGAGTGTAAGAATGGAATGCTTCAGAGCAAACGGTGCGAGTCGCGGGGCGGATGCAGGGACAAGATAACCCAGAGGTACCTGGTGGGAAACAACTGTGAGGAAAACTACAACCAGGAGGAGTAAGCAAGCGATTCTGCAGGGGAAGAAAGACCAATGAGAGCAAGCTAAAGTTAAATGCAGTATACACATAGCCAGTAGAATAATGCCAGGATGCCTTTGTTGCTGTGCCATTTGCATATTGTGTAGTATAACTCATTGCTGGGCAACTCGGATGGGGAGTACATCTGCTGGTGGCAACAGAGGCGTACAGGGCTGTAATGAGAGGGACCCGAGTCCCAGGTGCTTGTATTAGATCTGTGTGTTAGGAATAAATCCACTCGTGCGTGAAAATGCCAGCTTCCTGATACCTTTCTATTGCAGAACGAGTGCGCAAATTGTTGGATGAGTGGCAGTTGGGTAAGGTCACAAATTGGAGTTAGATTACTAACTTGAGTTTATGTTGATTTAGAAATAAATTCCAACATCACATATAACTCATGAAGAAACTTACATAAATGAAAAGGTTTTGTCACAAAAATGAAAAAACAAAATACATTTCTGAATAATTTGAGGACAAGTGTATGTATATGCAGTATATATTACAATATATAAGCCTTTATAAATAACAAATCAGCATAATTTATGATTCTTGGAGGCCATCCATCCATCATCATCTTCTGCTTATTCGGGGTCAGGTCGCGGGGGCAGAAGTCTCAGCAGGGATGCCAATACTTCCTTCTCCCAGGCCACTTCATCCTTCTCCTCCAGGGGAATTCCCAGGCATACCCAGGCTAGCCAAGAGACATAGTCTCTCTAACATGTCCTGGGTCATCCCCGGGGCCTCCTCCCAGTGAGAAATGCCTGGAACACCTACATGGGAGGCATCCGGGAGGCATCCTAAACAGATGCCTGAACCACCTCAACCTCCCAACGAGGAGGAGCACTGGCTCGACCCTGAGTCCTTCCCGGATGACGAAGCTTCTTACCCTATCTCTAAGGGAGGAAACTCATTTCAGCCATTTGCATCCGGGATCTCCTTCTTTCGGTCACGACCCACAGCTCGTGACCATAGGTGAGGGCAGTCGTCGATCAACAGGTATATTGAGAGCTTCGTCTTTTGACTCAGCTGTCTTCACCATAACACACCAGTAGAGTGTCTGCAACACAGCAGACGCTGCACTGATCCACCTGTCAATCTCCCTGGACCCCAGCCTTTCCAAATTAAACAATGGTTGTCTACTAATTTTTTGGTTCTCAACGTCAAGTAAAACTTTTGAGTTATGATGAATGTACTATAACCCAAAGTAACACAGCAGAAAGCGTTGGTGCAATATTGACTGAATTATTTTTCAAATGCACATCAGTGCTCCCATTTGCTGGTGTCCTTGCGTCCTATAAGCATACTTTCAAATCAATGTGTGTCCACTGGATGCAACATTTTTTGTAGTTGTGTGCAAATAAATTGTTTCACATAAGGATGATTGATTTATGACTTATGATTTAAATTGGTTTAAAATGTCAATTGATATTGAAAGAAAAAAAAAATCAATACGCTTGCTGATGCTTCCGTACTTTTTTGTTTTGTTTTTCTGTCCGCTTCCGCACTATGTCGGAGGCATGCTGTGCAATGACGTCTTCATGTAGCCTGTCCTGGAAAAGAGCAGCAAGCTGGCAGCACGATGCACTCAAATAAAACAATGGAGGAAATCCAATCTTATTGAAAGCAGCCTTACCCACAGGACACTCTGTTTTGAAGCATCACTAATTACAATTCCTCTCAAACGTATGATGCGTTAAAGAATTTATCACATGTAGGTAATTGGACAACCTGTGCATTGCAAATGATACATGCGAAAGAGCGATTCCAGCGAATAATGACAACGGGAAATTATAACGAATGGAGACGGATTTGGAATATTAGTAGCAAATTTTGGTTACAGTTACACTCGGAGTGAACAAAGTGCAACAGTACGTATTGTACTGGGTATTGGACTCCGTACAATGTGTCTACTGTTATAACGATATGTAAGTATCAAGTATTACCAGTGATTACTGCTACAGGGTTTTGGTTTTTACATCTGGATGGAGAGTGGATGGATGTGGAAACAAATACAACTTATGAGATGAAAATGTGTGACGAAACAGACAGAGGAATGGCGTGTACATTACAACAGGGACACAGTAATCCATGTTTAACCGACTCAGAGGTTGTACTTTGTGATTGGACTAGGGAGCCACGAAGGGAGATGTTGTGGCAAACTGGACCACATGCTCTATGTGTGGCAACAATGCAAAATCATTCACAGGTACCATCAGTTCCTTTCGTTGGTTGCTTATATAATGTGCACCTATGGCATTGGGGAAACCAGACGTATTGTTTGACGAATCACTCTGTGTCTAATCGGCTGACACAAGTGCAATGGGTTGTACTAAAGAATCCCTGGAACCTCTCACTGGAGCGTTTCAAATGCGCATTGAAACAGTCCACTGAAATTCAGAAAATTATACAGTCACATACGTCTAACATCTCCAAACTCATGGTGTCCACATTAGTAGCCAGCGGACGGGTACAGCATGCTGCTAAAATAGTACAACAGTCCTCAGCCCATCACTGGTGGGACATCTTTTCAGGGATGTCAGTCACTGCTAGGAGGACTTTGGTGCCCCCTCTGATTCTGTTGGTTATTGTAATAGTATTGCTATCAATATGTAACATGCTAACGTGTATCTATGTAAGACGTATCCGAGCTGAGGTGGAGTGGGTGATTATGCAACGCATGAGATGATTGTACACCTTGACATACGCAACGGACACTTTGGTGTCGAGATCTACACTGTTAAGTTCATGCCTCATCCCACTCATGTATACATTTATGCTAGATGGCAAGGATATTTAACACATCAATATATTCACCGAAACCTAACGTTGCAGGAAGTATGGTCCATGTTCTTTCATGATATTTTTGAACATACGGGAAATGAAATAGTGTTACCATCAACGTTTGACGGGTATATCAACTATGTGAAGCCTCAAGAGTGGAATGAGAGGAATTGTAATTAGTGATGCTTCCCATAGCCGTTGAAAACCCAAATATATTGTGCAACCATGGTTATATAAGCTGTTTTTCACTAACTTGTTTTTGGTCAGGACGATTTGACCGTTTTACTATCTTGTTTCCATAACAAAGAAAAACATTGTTGTGGGAAGTTGACAGGTATTATTGTAAAAGATGTTTTCATGAAAGGAGAACATTATTGAGCAAGATGTTTCTCAGAGCCTGAAGGACACACTTAAGTGTCAATATCAAATCGGGAAACAGGTGTTGCGGCACCAGGGCGGACGGGTAGGCCACCTGCCCTTTCTCGTGCACGCAACTAAAAAATACAAAAGAGAGATGCAGCGTACAAACAAGTAGAGTCTGCTGCGGGTTGCGTACGGACGCCCAGCCGGTTGACAAGCGGAGCTCTGCTTGGGTGTTGGCTCTCCACCTTCTCGGCATAGGTAAGAGGCTCATATGATGATTTCACGCAATGTCAACTGTATTTGAGAACTTGCATTTGGTCAAAATAAATATGCCAGTTATTTGGGCTAAATAGCATTTGGGAACATTGGTCTTTTGTTGAGTGTTGTCTTTGTCTCCTGAGCGCCGACCGGCACCGATCCTTTCAACAAAACATTTTTGGCGTTGTCGGCAGGATTCGTGCGGGCTACGCGCGGGAGATAAAAACAGGATGCGTTGTTTTAGAAAGAGAAATAAGGGTGCGGAAGAGGCACCAGAGAAGGAAGTGGTGCCCGGGTGGGAAGGCATCACTTTCCGAGAGATAGAAGCTGTCTTACGGGAGCGTGGGGGACGCCCTGGACCGTGGACAGGAGTGAATCCCGCCGCCACTCCGCTGGCATTGCGTGATATGTTGAAGCGGGTGGAAGTGGATGCTCGTGCTCCGCTGGGAGGTACGCTGCAGATGTTGTGGATGTATGCGGAAGCTTGGAAAAATTGTGTGTTGGAATTAGATAAAGTTAGAAGCGCAGAAAATCAAAAGGCGCAAGAGGTTATCCAGCTAGAGCTTATAGTGAAAGAATTAAAGGAGAATTTGGCAAAGAAGCAGAGTATAACAGAAAAAGCTGTTATGCATATTTCCCGAGTAGCGCAAAGAGGGCGAAAGAAGAAACCTCGTAAAATAGAGCAAGCGCAAATCCGTTCATTTACCACTGGGCTATCAGTGCAGTGGAATCCGGAGGAGTGGAACGGGGATGTGTGGGGAGATGATGATGATGATGAGAGCGAATGTGATAGAGGCATAAGACCGGGCCCGCCACCACAGAGTGGGTTGTATCCCTCGTTAAAGGGGTTGCAGATACACCCTATCACGCGACGAAAAGAGCAGCGATGTGTGATACCAGATCGAATCCAGGATCTGATGGGGGCGGACGGTCAACCAATTCTGGATGAAAATGGCGAGCGAGTGCGAGGGCCGGTCCCACAAGCGCAGCCAGAGCCAGAAATTTTCATGACTAGAGAAGATTATACACGGGAAGAGATATCTCATATTGTGACAAGGTATCGTCAGAAACCGGGCGAACCGATCGATGTTTGGCTTATTCAATTGATAGAGGAAGGAGCTGATGCCGTTAATATAGATACTGGAGATTATCAGCGGTTCGCAGCGCTTTCCAACGATAGTCAGCTAAATGTGGAATTCCGGGGAATGTGCAGAGCCATGGGCGGTGATGGAGTGCTCCCTCTCTCAGCCTTATACGGGGCAGCCGCGCAGATGATATTTCCATCATATCAGGACTGGCCAGAACTGAGAGGGTAATGGTCAACTATTAGGGATGCAGTGATGAGACTGACACGGCTGTGTATGAGGCACTCAATTTCGAGTGACGGCTCTGTGGAAATAAGAGATGGGGAGGTCCCAAAAATGATCCGGGATGAGATAATACGTGATGCTCCCCCCCATTATAGAGCGGCGGTAATAACTATCTTGTTGGGAGCCGCTGACTTGACATTCTCGATGGTAAAAAGTAGGTTGGCAGAGTTAGCAACGCTCGGAGACTGGTCTAACGTGAGCACGCCGCGTGATCGTGAACCACGTGAAAAAACGAGGGAAAATAGAGACAAGTTTCCGAAAAAGGGAAAACCTGAGGGAAGTAGAAGTGAAATGTGGAGGGCACTAATTAAAGCAGGGGTTCCAGCTGAGGAAATTGACGGGGTGCCTACGTCAGCGCTTGCTGAAAAATGCAGACAGAAGGGACTGCAGGGTAGATGTTTCTCCGGAGGAGGCTTTCCTCAAATGACGATGGGCGTGGCCGAGTTAACCAGTATGCTCAAAGAGTTGATAAAGCTCCCTCCCATTGTCCCTCCCAGCACTCCTCCTATTGCACCTCCCTTACCACGGGAGGAGGAGGAGACGTCATCAAGCGAGGAGGAGGAGGAAGTGAGGCAAGTAGCAGCAGTGCAGCGACGGAAGAAGGGGAAGAAAGGCAAAAATAAACGACGCTATTATGATGATGACTAGGATGAAGGCCAAGCCCTAGTAGCTCGTCAACAACCTGCTCAACGATGGTCTACCAGTGATATTAGACCTCATGTAAGAATGGAAATTTATTGGGATAAATCAGTTCAAACAGTAACAGCGTTAGTAGATACTGGAGCGGAGGCCTCAATAGTTTATGGAAATCCAGAAAAAAATGAAAGGACCCCTAGTACCATTAACAGGACTAGGAGGAAAAGTGATTTATGGAAAACATGTAAATTTACCTTTGAAAATAGGAAATATGCCTATAAAAACATATAGGGTGATCATAACCCCTATCCCAGAGTGGATAGTGGGCATGGACATATTAGCCGGAATGACACTTTATTTGACAGCCGGGAGATTTGAATTCGGAGTAAATCCACTGAAAATGCATGCAATATTGGTGGGTAAAGTAAAAATGCCACCTTTTCCGATACCACAAGCTACACAGGTAGTTAGTCAGAAGCAATACCGAATACCTGGAGGACAGGAAGAAATTTCAGCGACCATTAAAGAATATTTAGAAGCTAGTGTATTGAAAACAGTGACAACAAACTGGAACAATCCGTTGTGGCCAGTAAGGAAATCAGATAATTCTTGGAGGATGACAGTAGACTACAGAGGATTGAATAAACACACACCTGCATTGACTTCCGCGGTGCCCGACGCAGTGACAATTGTAGAACGAGTGCAACATCATCCCGGAACATTGTATGGGGTCATAGATTTGGCTAATGCATTTTTCGCTATTCCTATTCCTGAGGATAGGTTGGATCAATTTGTGTTTACCTGGGAAGGGCGCCAATACATGTTTACCAGACTACCACAGGGTTATTTATATAGCCCCACAATCTGCCACCGGGTGGTAGCAGAGCACCTGGATAAGCTAAAAGTTCTCAAGGAAATAATGATCTCACATTATATCGATGACATACTAGTGCATTGAACGAGCGAGGAAGAGGTGAAGGAAGTTCTAGGACAGCTAATACAGCACATGAAAGGCTTTGGATGGGAAATTAACCTGGCAAAGGTCCAAGGACCTTCGCAAACAGTGGAATTTTTAGGAATCATCTGGAACAAAGGGGAAAGGGAAGTCACGGAAAAAGCTAAGGCTAAAATTGCTAACTTTCCAGTTCCACACACCAAGGCAGATGCTAGGAAATACATCGGATTGTTTGGATTTTGGAGGAATCATATTCCTCATTTGGGACAGATACTTCAAGCTCTCTACAAATGCACTAGGAAAAAGGAGGACTTTAGTTGGGGAGAAGAACAACAGCGATCATTTGAAATGGCAAAGGAAGCAATACAGCAAGCAGTGTCACTGGGAAAAATGAAATCGGGACCGGTCGGATTGCAGGTGTCGGCGTTGAATGAATACGCTAATTGGAGTTTGTGGCAAAAGCAAGATAGGATTCGTAAACCCTTAGGATTCTGGTCGAGGAAACTCCCAGAAGCAGGCCTAAGGTACACAACTTTTGAAAAGCAGCTATTAGCATGCTATTGGGCATTGGTTGAAACCGAGGCTCAAACGGTGGGCCACGAGGTGTTGATGAGAACACATATACCGATTTTGACATGGGTTAAAGGTAACCCGACGACACATAGGATAGGAACCGCACAGGAAGCTAGTATTATCAAATGGAAATGGTATGTGTCAGAGCGAATTAAAATAGGGGAAAAAGGAGTCTCTATGTTGCATGAACAAGTTGCAGATGCTCCGGAGGATGGAGAGACGCCGTTTGAGGTACATCCTCTCGAAGAGTCTCCAGTAAAGGCAGGAAAACGATGGGACGACCTAGATAAAGAGGAAAAAGAGCGTGCTTGGTTCACTGATGGGTCGTGTCAATACATTGCTGGTAAACGGCGATGGAAGGCAGGTGCGTTCAACCCACAACTCGGACAATCACTAGAAGAACTAGGATAAGGAAAGAGTAGTCAATGGGCTGAATTGAAAGCAGTGCACATGGTAATTATGTAAGGAGGGCCGCAAGGACTCTGCATATTTACAGACTCGTGGTCAGTAGCCCAGGGGCTTCTTATGTGGATGCATGTGTGCATGTGGATGCGCACACTAACAGAGAAGATTCAGAAGCTCTCTATAACAAGGCTGGAGATCAGCTAGTAAAAATCATGACTGAAGTAAGAGAGTCTAGCCCAGGGTTAGCTAGATGGGCGCATGTTAAAGCAGGACATTGGGGGATACAAGGGACTCTCCATTGGGCTCGAGACAGGGGCATAGATCTGAAGTTCGATGATGTCAGAACCGCTATTGCAGAATGTGAAGAATGTCAACATCAGAGGCGAGGTGTTCCTCAGCATGTGACAGGACAGCTACACGGGGGTAAAACCTCCGGACAGATCTGGCAGATGGATTTTGTTGGACCACTGCCACAGTCGCAGGGTTGTAAATATGCCTGTACCGCAGTAGACACATTTTCAGGGGTTCTGGTTGTTCATCCATGTAAAACAGCAAAACAACGAAGCACAATACAATGTTTGGAAGTAATACAGAGGTATTATGGAACACCAGTTCAAATCCAGACGGACAATGGAACGCACTTCACAGGAAATGTGGTGAAAGAGTGGGCAAAGACTCACCATGTGGAATGGATCTTTCACATTCCCTATTATCCGCAGGCTGCTGGGCTAATAGAGCGAATGAATGGAATTCTTAAGGAAACGTTGAAAAAGCTATCTCGAAACAGAACGCTGGACAAATGGTGCAAAGACTTGCCCGAGGCAGTGAATCAGATCAATAATAGACCGCTTGGGGCGGGAGTAACGTCCCTAATACGAATGATAATGGGGGAACCGGTACAAAATTCCAATGGGGAAATTAAAATGTGGAAAATTGATCCTCAAGCCGAAATTCCTGTACGAGCTACTCCAGGCTCAGCGGGATTAGATTTGAAAATCCTGACAAACATCACTCTGGTTCCCAACGAAATCCAAATATTAAAAACAGGATTGGGGCTCCAATGTCCACCAGGGACATATGGGCACATTTTACCACGAAGTAGGTTATCCCTAAAAGGGTTAACAATTCAGGCCGGAGTAATTGATGCGGACTATCAAGGAGAAATTGGGGTGGTATGCAAATTGTTAGCAGAACAGCCCCTTACATTGGAAAAAGGGGACAAAATTGCTCAATTGGTAGTGAAACCTTGCCTTGTAACCAAGGTAAAAGAAATACCTAAACCTGTGGTGATAACTACTAGAGGGGAGGGAGGATTTGGCTCCACTGATTTGGCAGGGGCAAAAGTTTGGGTAAAACAGCCAGACGGTCCTCCCTGAGCAGCAGAAATTATAGCACAAGGGCAAGATGCTACTGTGAGCGTCTTATATCCCGGAGAGGAAAAATTGATAAATGTACCGGTGTCTAAATGTTATGCAAGAGAGAATTAATCATATGTTTGTAGTATGCACTATTTGTTGTAATACAGATGCCGTGGTGGTGTTTGCTGATTGGAAGACCATCATTGGAGAGGCGCCATGGCCGGACCAGGGAGGAACGAGGGTCCAGGAGGTGGCAGTGTCGTCTGCTGGGTCACGTGTATCCTTGTCCTTGGTGCCATGGTCCAACTTTGCTGCGCAATGACAGAGGGTGACAAATTGGAGTGGATCCAGCGGCTCCACATAAGATGGAAAAGCAGTACCCGAGACCGCACTCAAAGAAACTACACCTGTCCAGCTTACCACGCCTGCTACGTGGTAAACGTCACCAGCAATTGCCAGATGTGGAAATGCAGAAGGTGTCTTGCAGGAAAGGACATCCCGGTGGTGGAACAAGGATGCAACTTAACCGTCACTACAGTGGTACCCATCTGCCACTTCAACAGGATGACCAGGGACTGCTACGAGCACTACGGGACGAGGTGGACGATTACCGTAGAAGAAACCCAGTTTTTCTATGACAACACTGAAATCTCGGGACGGAACACATTTTTGTATATAATATGGGTGATACCTGGGAAACCTAATGCTAAAGAACACACATAGCACCAATATTGGATACCTGTACACACATGGCACAAGCTAGGGTTAAGACCCGAGTGTACTGGGAAATAAAATTCCCCGATATACCACACTGTACACGAAAACGTAGAGCTTGGTATGATACTCTCTTAGGAGGAACGGGAACACTGTATGGTGTGGCTTATGCTGCAGATAATGAAGTAACTAGAACAATGTTATCTAACACAGGGCAACATGCGTCAGAGGCTATACATCAGGTAGGGTATGGCTTCCAAAAGCTATGGTAGGGCAATTGGAAAACACAAATGTTTGGAAAAAGGCATTTACATGGGAGTCAAAATCATGGAATGAAAGGTTGTTTTGTTGAAAGGATCGGTGCCGGTCGGCGCTCAGGAGACAAAGACAGCACTCAACAAAAGACCAACGTTCCCAAATGCTATTTAGCCCAAATAACTGGCATATTTATTTTGACCAAATGCAAGTTCTCAAATACAGTTGACATTGCGTGAAATCATCATACGAGCCTCTTACCTATGCCGAGAAGGTGGAGAGCCAACACCCAAGCAGAGCTCCGCTTGTCAACCGACTGGGCGTCCGTACGCAACCCGCAGCAGACTCTACTTGTTTGTACTCTGCATCTCTCTTTTGTATTTTTTTAGTTGCGTGCACGAGGAAGGGCAGGTGGCCTACCCGTCCGCCCTGGCGCCGCAGCACCTGTTTCCCGATTTGATATTGACATTTAAGTGTGTCCCTCAGGCTCTGAGAAACATCTTGCTCAATAATGTTCTCCTTTCATGAAAACATCTTTTACAATAATACCTGTCAACTTCCAACAACAATGTTCTTCTTTGTTATAGAAACATGATAGTAAAACGGTCAAATCGTCCTGACCAAAAACAAGTTAGTGAAAAACAGCTTTTATAACCATGGTTGCACAATATATTTGGGTTTTCGACGGCTATGGGAAGCATCACTAATTACAATTCCTCTCACACTCTAAAGCCACACTGCCACAAATTCAAATGCAATGTTTCACTCTGTAGCTAATAAACAAAGTTAGAGGTGATTGTGCAAGCCTTAAAAGTGGATTTTTTTCTTTCGTGGCTCCTGCTCATGTTAAAGTTGTCATTAATCATAGGAAATAGGATCTATTTAGTTGGAATGCGGCTGTTAACAGATCAACAACTATCCTTCCGCGCGAACATGACTTCAATGAGCTACCCAGGAACAAATATTTGGACAGAAAGCAAATGGTCAGTGAGCAACACAACACAAAATTTTAGCATGTCAAACAAATAAAACAGAACAAAATAAAATACAAAACAATACTAGAGCTGCAAGTAGCTATAAAGGGCCCTCGCAGACCTGTGCACGTTGGGGTATGAACAGGTCGGGTATGAACAAGGACTATGAATGATGAAAAAGTAGTTGTAGATGACTTCAGTGCAGGACTCTTACCAAATATGTAAAATTTAGACAAGGTGGGACAATGTGGGTGGAGTTACTGCAGCTTCTATTTATCCAATTTTGTGACTTTCAATGCCATATAGGCCACACCCACTGTCGAAACATCGTACTGATTTGTGGAGGGCATAAGGCATGGCCACTGGCTTTTCAGAAAACATTTAAGGGATATCACTTCAAGGGGCTCAGCAGAGTACATAAAAACATTAAGGATTTGCTATATTTTTTGCTGCCACTAGGTGGCGCTCGTACTATGATTAAAAAATAGGCTAGTAGGTGTGTTTCACATTGGACTCCCATCCCATATACGAAGTTTAAAAAATACCAGATCGTCTAGGTCCAATTACAGCAACTTTTACCGTTTTCGCGAGACATGGGATTTTGAGTTGGCATAGAGGCAACGCCCTTTATTGAAAAGTCATAAAAGTTGAGAACCTTAATGTTCCAATGTGTCATAGCTTTTCTGACCATTTTTTAGTTCATTTAGTCAAACAGGCATTTCAGAGTACATAAAAGTATAAAAAATGAGATTTTTGTCCGCCACTGGGTGGCGCTGTAAATGATTTGAAAGTTTATTACATAGCTGTAGTATTGCATGACTTTTAAAGGCCCAGGAAAGTTTCAGATGGTTTGAAGCTGTCATAGCTGAGTTAATAATATTTTTGTCACTCTTGGCGAAGGAAATATTAAACATAATTTGAAGCTCCGCCCCAATTTTTTATGTCAAGAGATCTTCACGATATTTGGACTATGTGTGCCCCTCAGTTGGATAATGATTCATGCCAAAGTTGAAGGTAATGGGGTGAATTGTTTAAGAGAAAAAGGCACTAGTTTGAGACCAGCTAATGTCTAAGAATGGGACAAAACTGCACATTAAAATAAATCATAACAATTTTTCTGTACATCCTAGCACATCACTTCTATTGACTTTTTTGTAGGTCTTGCAGTCCTTCATTTGCCTACAAAGTTTCATAGCTCTAGGTCAAACCAAACAGGATTGACTGTAATCTTTCGACTAATGACATTTTTTGCAGCCACTAGGTGGCGCTAGCTTTAAACTGGAATATATTTTTGTCGATATGTTCAGGAGAAAATTTTCATCCAATGTGTGAAATTGTGAGAAGATCAGATCATCTGGGTCAAATTACAGCAACTTTTACTGGACAGATAAAGCTTCGGATTGAAAATGGTCGTAGAGGCCACGCCCATTATCGAAACTTTGTAAAATTTGGTGGAGGTCAGCAAGGCTGTCTAGAAACTTTGCAGACTTAATTTCAGCGATATTACTTCAAAGGGCTCAGCTAAACACATAAAAACGTTTAAAAAATGCTATATTTTTGGCTGCCACTAGGTGGCGCTCGCACTATAACAAAAAATACGTTGATAGGTGTATTCAGCATTGGAAACCCATCAAATATATGAAGTTTAGAAACGATAAGACCATCTGGGACCAAACACAGCAACTTTGTTCGTTTTGGCGAGACATCAGACTGACATTTTTGTTTGCCACTAGATGGCCTTATAAGCAATTGAAGATTTTGTTAAACACTTGTGTTAAGGGCTTAAGTCTTCATGTGTATTTGAAGTTTCAGATTTTTCTAAGCTTGTAAAGCTGAGTTATAAAGGTTTGTTTCACATGTGGCAAAGTAATCATCAAAGGCATAATTTGAAGCCCCGCCCCCAACATATTTGATGGCGGATCATCACGAAAATTTGAACAATTGTGCCTCACAGTCAGATAAAACATCACAGCAAATTTGAAGTCGATCGGGTCAAGCGTTTGGGAGAAAAAAGGAGCAGTTCGGGACCTGCAAATGAGCAAAAACGGGCCAAAAGTGCACATTCAAAAATTCATAACTCTCTTTCTGTACATCTGAGCATATGGCTCGCGCTGACTTTTTTGTAGGGCTCGAGGTCCTACATAAGGCTACAAACTTTTGTAGCTCTAGGTCAAATGGGCCGGGAGTAAGAGGCTATTTTCCACTCATAAGGCCATTTTGGGGCCAATTACAGCCACTTTTTTCATTTTGGCGAGTCATCTGACTTTGAGGTGGCGTGCAGACTACGCCCATTATCGAAATGTCGTAAAATTTTAAAACCTTAATATTCCATGTCTTAATGATATTCTGACCAATTTTCATTTGTTTTACTCAAACAGACTGAGCACAATACATGAAAGTGTAAAAAATAACATTTTAATCAACCACTAGGCGGCGCTAGTAGGTATTTAAAAAAACTTTTTTCAAAGGTGTTAAAGACATAAGTTTCCATGTATCTATGAAGTTTTAGATTTTTTTAAGCTAGTACAACAAAGTTATTTAGGTTTATGTCACTCTTGGCGAAGGAAAAATTGAACACATAATTTGAAGCCACGCCCCTATCATATATGTCAGCGGATCTGCACCAAATTTTGCCCACTTGTGCCCCTATGTGTGAATATGGACCACAGCAAATTTGAAGGTGATTGAGTAAAGCGTTTAGGAGAAACAAGGAGCAGTTTGGGACCTGCAAACGTGCAAAAATGGGCCAAAAATGCACATTCAAAAATTCATAACTCTTTTTCTGTACATCTGAGCACATGGCTCACGCTGACTTTTTTGTAGGTCTCTAGGTCCTACATATGCCTAAAAATTTTCGTAGCTCTAAGTCAAACGGGCCGGGACCAGGTGCACTTTTTCAACCTTGGGTGGCGCTGCAGAGCCATTTTTTTTGCATTGTTTTGGGAAACACAAAAATATCCAATTTTTCACCGGGCCCGACAAATGTGCAAATTTTGGTGACTTTTCGTGCATGTTTAGGCCCTCAAAAATGGAAAAGCGCTGCACAGTAAATAATAATAATAATAATAATAATAATAATAATAACTAGAGCTGCAAGCAGCTATAAAGGGCCCTCGCAGACCTGTGCACGTTGGGGTATGCACAGGTCGGGGTATGAACAAGGACTATGAATGATGAAAAATTAGTTGTAGATCACTTCAGTGCAGGACTATTACCAAATATGTAAAATTTAGACAAGGTGGGACAATGTGTGTGGAGTTACTGCAGCTTTCATTGTTCCAATTTTGTGACTTTCAATGCCATATAGGCCACACCCACTGTCGAAACATTGTACTGATTTGTGGGGGGCATAAGGCATGGCCACTGGCTTTTCAGAAAACATTTAAGGGATATCACTTCAAGGGGCTCAGCAGAGTACATAAAAACATTAAGGATTTGCTATATTTTTTGCTGCCACTAGGTGGCGCTCGTACTATGATAAAAAATAGGCTTGTAGGTGTGTTTGACATTGGACTCCCATCCCATATATGAAGTTTTGCAAACATCAGATCATCTAGGTCCAATTACAGCAACTTTGACCGTTTTTGCGAGACATCAGACTTTGAGTTTGCATAGAGGCCACACCCTTTAATGAAAAGTCATAAAAGTTGAGAACCTTAATGTTCCAATGTGTCATAGATTTTCTGACCATTTTTGAGTTCATTTAGTCAAACAGGCATTTCACAGTACATAAAAGTATAAAAAATGAGATTTTTGTCCGCCACTGGGTGGCGCTGTAAATGATTTGAAAGTTTATCACATAGCTGTATTATTGCATGACTTTTAAAGTCCCAGGAAAGTTTCAGATGGTTTGACGCTGTCATAGCTGAGTTATTAATATTTTTGTCAACCTTGGCGAAGGAAGTATTAAACATAATTTGAAGCTCCGCCCCCATCTTTTCTGTCAAGATATCTTCACGATATTTGGACTATGTGTGCCCCTCAGTTGGATAATGATTCATGCCAAATTTGAAGGTAATGGGGTGAATCGTTTAAGAGAAAAAGGCACTAGTTTGAGACCAGCTAATGTCTAAGAATGGGACAAAACTGCACATTAAAAAAATTCATAACAATTTTTCTGTACATTCTAGCACATCACTTCTATTGACTTTTTTGTAGGTCTTCCAGTCCTTCATTTGCATACAAAGTTTCATAGCTGTAGTTCAAACCAAACAGGATTGACTGTAATCTTGCAACTAATGACATTTTTTGCAGCCGCTAGGTGGCGCTAGCTTTAAACTGGAATATATTTTTGTCGATATGTTCAGGAGAATATTTTCATCCAATGTGTGAAATTGTGAGAAGATCAGATCATCTGGGTCAAATTACAGCAACTTTTACTGGACAGATAAAGCTTCGGAATGAAAATAGTCGTAGAGACCACGGCCATTATCGAAAGTTCGTAAAATTTGGTGGGGGTCAGCAAGGCTGTCTAGAGGCTTTTCAGACTTAATTTCAGCGATATTACTTCAAAGGGCTCAGCTAAACACATAAAAACGTTTAAAAAATGCTATATTTTTGGCTGCTACTAGGTGGCGCTCACACTATAGCAAAAAATAAGTTGATAGGTGTATTCCGCATTGGAAACCCATCAAATATGTAATGTTTAGAAAAGATAAGACCATCTGGGTCCAAATACAGCAATTTTGTTCGTTTTCGCGAGAAATCAGACTGACATTTTTGTTTGCCACTAGGTGGCCTTATAAGCAATTGAAGATTTTTTTAAATACATGTGTTAAGGGCTTGAGTCTTCATGTGTCTGTGAAGTTTCAGATTTTTCCAAGCTTGGAAAGCTGAGTTATAAAGGTTTGTTTCACATGTGGCAAAGTAATCATCAAAGGCTTAATATGAAGCCCCGCCCCCAACATATTTGATTGCGGATCGTCACGAAAATTTGAACAATTGTGCCTCACAGTCAGATAAAACATCACAGCAAATTTGAAGTCGATCGGGTCAAGCGTTTGGGAGAAAAAAGGAGCAGTTCGGGACCTGCAAATGAGCAAAAACGGGCCAAAGGTGCACATTCAAAAATTCATAACTCTCTTTCTGTACATCTGAGCATATGGCTCACGCTGACTTTTTTGTAGGGCTTGAGGTCCTACATAAGGCTACAAATTTTTGTAGCTCTAGGTCAAATGGGCCGGGAGTAAGAGGCTATTTTCCACTCATAAGGCCATTTTGGGGCCAATTACAGCCACTTTTTTCGTTTTGGCGAGTCATCTGACTTTGAGGTGGCGTGCAGACTACGCCCATTATCGAAAAGTCGTAAAATTTTAAAACCTTAATATTCCATGTCTTATTGATATTCTGACCAATTTTCATTTGTTTTACTCAAACAGACTGAGCACAATACATGAGAGTGTAAAAAATGACATTTTAATCAACCACTAGGCGGCGCTAGTAGGTATTTAAAAAAACTTTTTTTACAGGTGTTAAAGACATAAGTTTCCATGTGTCTATGAAGTTTTAGATTTTTTTAAGCTAGTACATCAAAGTTATTAAGGTTTTTGTCCCTCTTGGCGAAGGAAAAATTGAACACATTATTTGAAGCCACGCCCCTATCATATATGTCAGCGGATCTGCACCAAATTTCGCCCACTTGTGGCTCTATGTGTGAATATGGACCACAGCAAATTTGAAGGTGATTGAGTAAAGCGTTTAGGAGAAACAAGGAGCAGTTTGGGACCTACAAACGTGCAAAAATGGGCCAAAAATGCACATTCAAAAATTCATAACTCTTTTTCTGTACATCTGAGCACATGGCTCGCGCTGACTTTTTTGTAGGTTTCTAGGTCCTACATATGCCAAAAAATTTTCGTAGCTCTAGGTCAAACGGGCCGGGACCAGGTGCACTTTTTCGACCTTAGGTGGCGCTGCAGAGCCATTTTTTTTGCATTGTTTTGGGAAACACAAAAATATCCAATTTTTCACCGGGCCCGACAAATGTGCAAATTTTGGTGACTTTTCGTGCATGTTTAGGCCCTCAAAAATGGAAAAGCGCTGCACAGTAAATAATAATAATAATAATAATAATAATAACTAGAGCTGCAAGCAGCTATAAAGGGCCCTCGCAGACCTGTGCACGTTGGGGTATGAACAGGTCGGGGTATGAACAAGGACTATGAACGATGAAAAAGTAGTTGTAGATGACTTCAGTGCAGGACTCTTACCAAATATGTAAAATTTAGACAAGGTGGGACAATGTGGGTGGAGTTACTGCAGCTTTTATTGTTCCAATTTTGTGACTTTCAATGCCATATAGGCCACAGCCACTGTCGAAACATCGTACTGATTTGTGGAGGGCATAAGGCATGGCCACTGGCTTTTCAGAAAACATTTAAGGGATATCACTTCAAGGGGCTCAGCAGAGTACATAAAAACATTAAGGATTTGCTATATTTTTTGCTGCCATTAGGTGGCGCTCGTACTATGATAAAAAATAGGCTTGTAGGTGTGTTTCACATTGGACTCCCATCCCATATATGAAGTTTTGCAAACATCAGATCATCTAGGTCCAATTACAGCAACTTTTACCGTGTTGGCGAGACATCAGACTTTGAGTTTGCATAGAGGCCACGCCCTTTAATGAAAAGTCATATAAATTGAGAACCTTAATGTTCCAATGTGTCATAGCTTTTCTGACCATTTTTGAGTTCATTTAGTCAAACAGGCATTTCAGAGTACATAAAAGTATAAAAAATGACATTTTTGTCCGCCACTGGGTGGCGCTGTAAATGATTTGAAAGTTTATCACATAGCTGTATTATTGCATGACTTTTAAAGGCCCAGGAAAGTTTCAGATGGTTTGAAGCAGTCATAGCTGAGTTAATAATATTTTTGTCACTCTTGGCGAAGGAAATATTAAACATAATTTGAAGCTCCGCCCCAATTTTGTATGTCAAGAGATCTTCACGATATTTGGACTATGTGTGCCCCTCAGTTGGATAATGATTCTTGCCAAAGTTGAAGGTAATGGGGTGAATTGTTTAAGAGAAAAAGGCACTAGTTTGAGACCAGCTAATGTCTAAGAATGGGACAAAACTGCACATTAAAAAAAATCATAACAATTTTTCTGTACATCCTAGCACATCACTTCTATTGACTTTTTTGTAGGTCTTGCAGTCCTTCATTTGCCTACAAAGTTTCATAGCTCTAGGTCAAACCAAACAGGATTGACTGTAATCTTTCGACTAATGACATTTTTTGCAGCCACTAGGTGGCGCTAGCTTTAAACTGGAATATATTTTTGTCGATATGTTCAGGAGAATATTTTCATCCAATGTGTGAAATTGTGAGAAGATCAGATCATCTGGGTCAAATTACAGCAACTTTTACTGGACAGATAAAGCTTCGGATTGAAAATGGTCGCAGAGGCCATGCCCATTATCGAAACTTCATAAAATTTGGTGGAGGTCAGCAAGGCTGTCTAGAAGCTTTGCAGACTTAATTTCAGCGATATTACTTCAAAGGGCTCAGCTAAACACTTAAAAACGTTTAAAAAATGCTATATTTTTGGCTGCCACTAGGTGGCGCTCGCACTATAACAAAAAATACGTTGATAGGTGTATTCCGCATTGGAAACCCATCAAATATATGAAGTTTAGAAACGATAAGACCATCTGGGACCAAACACAGCAACTTTGTTCGTTTTGGCGAGACATCAGACTGACATTTTTGTTTGCCACTAGATGGCCTTATAAGCAATTGAAGATTTTTTTAAACACTTGTGTTAAGGGCTTAAGTCTTCATGTGTATGTGAAGTTTCAGATTTTTCTAAGCTTGTAAAGCTGAGTTATAAAGGTTTGTTTCACATGTGGCAAAGTAATCATCAAAGGCATAATATGAAGCCCCGCCCCCAACATATTTGATGGCGGATCATCACGAAAATTGGAACAATTGTGCCTCACAGTCAGATAAAACATCACAGCAAATTTGAAGTCGATCGGGTCAAGCGTTTGGGAGAAAAAAGGAGCAGTTCGGGACCTGCAAATGAGCAAAAACGGGCCAAAAGTGCACATTCAAAAATTCATAACTCTCTTTCTGTACATCTGAGCATATGGCTCGCGCTGACTTTTTTGTAGGGCTCGAGGTCCTACATAAGGCTACAAACTTTTGTAGCTCTAGGTCAAATGGGCCGGGAGTAAGAGGCTATTTTCCACTCATAAGGCCATTTTGGGGCCAATTACAGCCACTTTTTTCGTTTTGGCGAGTCATCTGACTTTGAAGTGGCGTGCAGACCACGCCCATTATCGAAAAGTCATAAAATTTTAAAATCTTAATATTCCATGTCTTAATGATAATCTGACTAATTTTCACTTGTTTTACTCAAACAGACTGAGCACAATACATGAAACTGTAAAAAATGACATTTTAATCAACCACTAGGCGGCGCTAGTAGGTATTGAAAAAAACTTTTTTTAAATGTGTTAAAGACATAAGTTTTCATGTGTCTATGAAGTTTTAGATTTTTTTAAGCTAGTACATCAAAGTTATTAAGGTTTATGTCACTCTTGGCGAAGGAAAAATTGAACACATAATTTGAAGCCACGCCCCTATCATATATGTCAGCGGATCTGCACCAAATTTTGCCCACTTGTGCCTCTATGTGTGAATATGGACCACAGCAAATTTGAAGGCGATTGAGTAAAGCGTTTAGGAGAAACAAGGAGCAGTTTGGGACCTGCAAACGTGCAAAAATGGGCCAAAAATGCACATTCAAAAATGCATAACTCTTTTTCTGTACATCTGAGCACATGGCTCGCGCTGACTTTTTTGTAGGTCTCTAGGTCCTACATATGCCTAAAAATTTTCGTAGCTCTAGGTCAAACGGGCCGGGACCAGGTGCACTTTTTCGACCTTAGGTGGCGCTGCAGAGCCAATTTTTTTGCATTGTTTTGGGAAACACAAAAATATCCAATTTTTCACCGGGCCCGACAAATGTGCAAATTTTGGTGACTTTTCGTGCATGTTTAGGCCCTCAAAAATGGAAAAGCGCTGCACAGTAAATAATAATAATAATAATAACTAGAGCTGCAAGCAGCTATAAAGGGCCCTCGCAGACCTGTGCACGTTGGGGTATGAACAGGTCGGGGTATGAACAAGGACTATGAACAATGAAATAGTAGTTGTAGATGACTTCAGTGCAGGACTCTTACCAAATATGTAATATTTAGACAAGGTGGGACAATGTGGGTGGAGTTACTGCAGCTTTTATTGTTCCAATTTTGTGACTTTCAATGCCATATAGGCCACACCCACTGTCGAAACATCGTACTGATTTGTGGAGGGCATAAGGCATGGCCACTGGCTTTTCAGAAAACATTTAAGGGATATCACTTCAAGGGGCTCAGCAGAGTACATAAAAACATTAAGGATTTGCTATATTTTTTGCTGCCACTAGGTGGCGCTCGTACTATGATAAAAAATAGGCTTGTAGGTGTGTTTCACATTGGACTCCCATCCCATATATGAAGTTTTGCAAACATCAGATCATCTAGGTCCAATTACAGCAACTTTCACCGTTTTGGGGAGACATCAGACTTTGAGTTTGCATAGAGGCCACGCCCTTTAATGAAAAGTCATAAAAGTTGAGAACCTTAATGTTCCAATGTGTCATAGCTTTTCTGACCATTTTTTAGTTCATTTAGTCAAACAGGCATTTCACAGTACATAAAAGTATAAAAAATGAGTTTTTTGTCCGCCACTTGGTGGCGCTGTAAATGATTTGAAAGTTTATCACATAGCTGTATTATTGCATTACTTTTAAAGGCCCAGGAAAGTTTCAGATGGTTTGAAGCTGTCATAGCTGAGTTATTAAGATTTTTGTCACTCTTGGCAAAGGAAGTATTAAACATAATTTGAAGCTCCGCCCCCATCTTTTATGTCAAGAGATCTTCACGATATTTGGACTATGTGTGCCCCTCAGTTGGATAATGATTCATGCCAAAGTTGAAGGTAATGGGGTGAATCGTTTAAGAGAAAAAGGCACTAGTTTGAGACCAGCTAATGTCTAAGAATGGGACAAAACTGCACATTAAAAAAATTCTTAACAATTTTTCTGTACATCCTAGCACATCACTTCTATTGACTTTTTTGTAGGCCTTGCAGTCCTTCATTTGCCTACAAAGTTTCATAGCTGTAGGTCAAACCAAACAGGATTGACTGTAATCTTTCGACTAATGACATTTTTTGCAGCCACTAGGTGGCGCTAGCTTTAAACTGGAATATATTTTTGTCGATATGTTCAGGAGAATATTTTCATCCAATGTGTGAAATTGTGAGAAGATCAGAGCATCTGGGTCAAATTACAGCAACTTTTACTGGACAGATAAAGCTTCGGAATGAAAATGGTCATAGAGGCCACGGCCATTATCGAAACTTCGTAAAATTTTGTGGAGGTCAGCAAGGCTGTCTAGAGGCATTTCAGACTTAATTTCAGCGATATTATTTCAAAGGGCTCAGCTAAACACTTAAAAACGTTTAAAAAATGCTATATTTTTGGCTGCCACTAGGTGGCGCTCGCACTATAACAAAAAATACGTTGATAGGTGTATTCCGCATTGGAAACCCATTAAATATATGAAGTTTAGAAAAGATAAGACCATCTGGGTCCAAATACAGCAACTTTGTTCGTTTTCGCGAGACATCAGACTGACATTTTTGTTTGCCACTAGGTGGCTTTATAAGCAATTGAAGATTTTTTTTAAAACATGTGTTAAGGGCTTGAGTATTCATGTGTCTGTGAAGTTTCAGATTTTTCCAAGCTTAGAAAGCTGAGTTATAAAGGTTTGTTTCACATGTGGCAAAGTAAACGTCAAAGGCATAATATGAAGCCCCGCCCTTAACATATTTGATTGCGGATTGTCACGAAAATTTGAACAATTTTGCCTCACAGTCAGATAAAACATCACAGCAAATTTGAAGTCGATCGGGTCAAGCGTTTGGGAGAAAAAAGGAGCAGCTCGGGACCTGCAAATGAACAAAAACGGGCCAAAAGTGCACATTCAAAAATTCATAACTCTCTTTCTGTACATCTGAGCATATGGCTCGCGCTGACTTTTTTGTAGGGCTCGAGGTCCTACATAAGGCTACAAATTTTTGTAGCTGTAGGTCAAACGAGCCGGGAGTGAGAGGCTATTTTCCACTCATAAGGCCATTTTGGGGCCAATTACAGCCACTTTTTTCGTTTTGGCGAGTCATCTGACTTTGAAGTGGCGTGCAGACCACGCCCATTATCGAAAAGTCATAAAATTTTAAAATCTTAATATTCCGTGTCTTAATGATATTCTGACCAATTTTCACTTATTTTACTCAAACAGACTGAGCACAATACATGAAAGTGTAAAAAATGACATTTTAATCAACCACTAGGCGGCGCTAGTAGGTATTTAAAAAAACTTTTTTTAAAGGTGTTAAAGACATAAGTTTCCATGTGTCTATGAAGTTTTAGATTTTTTTAAGCTAGTACATCAAAGTTATTAAGGTTTTTGTCCCTCTTGGCGAAGGAAAAATTGAACACATAATTTGAAGCCGCGCCCCTATCATATATGTCAGCGGATCTGCACCAAATTTTGCCCACTTGTGCCCCTATGTGTGAATATGAACCACAGCAAATTTGAAGGCGATTGAGTAGAGCGTTTAGGAGAAAGAAGGAGCAGTTTGGGACCTGCAAACGTGCAAAAATGGGCCAAAAATGCACATTCAAAAATTCATAACTCTTTTTCTGTACATCTGAGCACATGGCTCGCGCTGACTTTTTTGTAGGTCTCTTGGCCCTTCATATGCCTAAAAATTTTCGTAGCTCTAGGTCAAACGGGCCGGGACCAGGTGCACTTTTTCAACCTTAGGTGGCGCTGCAGAGCAATTTTTTTTGCATTCTTTTGAGAAACACAAAAATATCCAATTTTTCACCGGGCCCGACAAATGTGCAAATTTTGGTGACTTTTCGTGCATGTTTAGGCCCTCAAAAATGGAAAAGCGCTGCACAGTAAATAATAATAATAATAATAATAACTAGAGCTGCAAGCAGCTATAAAGGGCCCTCGCAGACCTGTGCACGTTGGGGTATGAACAGGTCGGGGTATGAACAAGGACTATGAATGATGAAAAAGTAGTTGTAGGTGACTTCAGTGCAGGACTCTTACCAAAAATGTAAAATTTAGACAAGGCGGGACAATGTGGGTGGAGTTACTGCAGCTTTTATTGTTCCAATATTGTAACTTTCAATGCCATATAGGCCACACCCACTGTCGAAACATCGTACTGATTTGTGGAGGGCATAAGGCATGGCCACTGGCTTTTCAGAAAACATTTAAGGGATATCACTTCAAGGGGCTCAGCAGAGTACATAAAAACGTTAAGGATTTGCTATATTCATTACTGCCATTAGGTGGCGCTCGTACTATGATAAAAAATAGGCTCCTAGGTGTGTTTCACATTGGACTCCCATCCCATATATGAAGTTTTGCAAACATCAGATCATCTAGGTCCAATTACAGCAACTTTTACCGTTTTTGCGAGACATCAGACTTTGAGTTTGCATAGAGGCCACACCCTTTAATGAAAAGTCATAAAAGTTGAGAACCTTAATGTTCCAATGTGTCATAGCTTTTCTGACCATTTTTTAGTTCATTTAGTCAAACAGGCATTTCACAGTACATAAAAGTATAAAAAATGAGATTTTTGTCCGCCACTGGGTGGCGCTGTAAATGATTTGAAAGTTTATCACATAGCTGTATTATTGCATTACTTTTAAAGGCCGAGGAGAGTTTCAGATGGTTTGAAGCTGTCATAGCTGAGTTATTAAGATTTTTGTCACTCTTGGCAAAGGAAGTATTAAACATAATTTGAAGCTCTGCCCGCATCTTTTATGTCAAGAGATTCTCACGATATTTGGACTATGTGTGCCCCTCAGTTGGATAATGATTCATGCCAAAGTTGAAGGTAATGGGGTGAATCGTTTAAGAGAAAAAGGCACTAGTTTGAGACCAGCTAATGTCTAAGAATGGGACAAAACTGCACATTAAAAAAATTCATAACAATTTTTCTGTACATCCTAGCACATCACTTCTATTGACATTTTTGTAGGTCTTACAGTCCTTCATTAGCCTACAAAGTTTCATAGCTGTAGGTCAAACCAAACAGGATTGACTGTAATCTTTCGACTAATGACTTTTTTTGCAGCCACTAGGTGGCGCTAGCTTTAAACTGGAATATATTTTTGTCGCTATGTTCAGGAGAATATTTTTATCCAATGTGTGAAATTGTGAGAAGATCAGATAATCTGGGTCAAATTACAGCAACTTTTACTGGACAGATAAAGCTTCGGAATGAAAATGGTCACAGAGGCCACGCCCATTAGCGAAACTTCGTAAAATTTAATGGAGGTCAGCAAGGCTGTCTAGAGGCTTGTCAGACTTAATTTCAGCAATATTACTTCAAAGGGCTCAGCTAAACACATAAAAACGTTTAAAAAATGCTATATTTTTGGCTGCCACTAGGTGGCGCTCACACTATAGCGAAAAATAAGTTGATAGGTGTATTCCGCATTGGAAATCCATCAAATATGTAATGTTTAGAAAAGATAAGACCATCTGGGTCAAAATACAGCAACTTTGTTCGTTTTTGCGAGACATCAGACTGACATTTTTGTTTGCCACTAGGTGGCCTTATAAGCAATTCAAGATATTTTTAAACACATGTGTTAAAGGCTTAAGTCTCCATGTGTCTGTGAAGTTTCAGATTTTTCCAAGCTTGTAAAGCTGAGTTATAAAGGTTTGTTTCACATGTGGCAAAGTAAACATCAAAGGCATAATATGAAGCCCCGCCCCCAACAAATTTGATGGCGGATCGTCACAAAAATTTGAACAATTGTGCCTCACAGTCAGATAAAACATCACAGCAAATTTGAAGTTGATCGGGTCAAGCGTTTGGGAGAAAAAAGGAGCAGTTCGGGACCTGCAAATGAGCAAAAACGGGCCAAAAGTGCACATTCAAAAATTCATAACTCTCTTTCTGTACATCTGAGCATATGGCTCGCGCTGACTTTTTTGTAGGGCTCGAGGTCCTACATAAGGCTACAAATTTTTAGAGCTCTAGGTCAAACGGGCCGGGAGTGAGAGGCTATTTTCCACTCATAAGGCCATTTTGGGGCCAATTACAGCCACTTTTTTCGTTTTGGCGAGTCATCTGACTTTGAGGTGGCGTGCAGACTACGCCCATTATCGAAAAGTCGTAAAATTTTAAAACCGTAATATTCCATGTCTTAATGATATTCTGACCAATTTTCATTTGTTTTACTCAAACAGACTGAGCACAATACATGAAAGTGTAAAAAAAAACATTTTAATCAACCACTAGGCGGCGCTAGTAGGTATTTAAAAAAATTTTTTTTAAAGGTGTTAAAGACATAAGTTTCCATGTGTCTATGAAGTTTTAGATTTTTTTAAGCTAGTACATCAAAGTTATTAAGGTTTATGTCTCTGTCGGCGAAGGAAAAATTGAACATATAATTTGAAGCCACGCCCCTATCATATATGTCAGCAGATCTGCACCAAATTTTGCCCACTTGTGCCCCTATGTGTGAATATGGACCACAGCAAATTTGAAGGCGATAGAGTAAAGCGTTTAGGAGAAACAAGGAGCAGTTTGGGACCTGCAAAAGTGCAAAAATGGGCCAAAAATGCACATTCAAAAATTCATAACTCTTTTTCTGTACATCTGAGCACATGGCTCGCGCTGACTTTTTTGTAGGTCTCTAGGTCCTACATATGCCTAAAAAGTTTCGTAGCTCTAGGTCAAACGGGCCGGGACCAGGTGCACTTTTTCAACCTTAGGTGGCGCTGCAGAGCCATTTTTTTTGCATTGTTTTGGGAAACACAAAAATATCCAATTTTTCACCGGGCCCGACAAATGTGCAAATTTTGGTGACTTTTCGTGCATGTTTAGGCCCTCAAAAATGGAAAAGCGCTGCACAGTAAATAATAATAATAATAATAATAATAATAATAATAATAACTAGAGCTGCAAGCAGCTATAAAGGGCCCTCGCAGACCTGTGCACGTCAGGGTATGAACAGGTCGGGGTATGAACAAGGACTATGAATGATGAAAAATTTGTTGTAGATCACTTCAGTGCAGGACTATTACCAAATATGTAAAATTTAGACAAGGTGGGACAATGTGTGTGGAGTTACTGCAGCTTTTATTGTTCCAATTTTGTGACTTTCAATGCCATATAGGCCACACCCACTGTCGAAACATTGTACTGATTTGTGGGGGGCATAAGGCATGGCCACTGGCTTTTCAGAAAACATTTAAGGGATATCACTTCAAGGGGGTCAGCAGAGTACATAAAAACATTAAGGATTTGCTATATTTTTTGCTGCCACTAGGTGGCGCTCGTACTATGATAAAAAAATAGGCTTGTAGGTGTGTTTCACATTGGACTCCCATCCCATATACGAAGTTTTAAAAATATAAGATCGTCTAGGTCCAATTACAGCAACTTTTACCGTTTTCGCGAGACATCGGATTTGGAGTTGGCATAGAGGCCACGCCCTTTAATGAAAAGTCATAAAAGTTGAGAACCTTAATGTTCTAATGTGTCATAGCTTTTCTGACCATTTTTGTGTTCATTTAGTCAAACAGGCATTTCACAGTACATAAAAGTATAAAAAATGAGAATTTTGTCTGCCACTGGGTGGCGCTGTAAATTATTTGAAAGTTTATCACATAGCTGTAATATTGCATGACTTTTAAAGTCCCAGGAAAGTTTCAGATGGTTTGAAGCTGTCATAGCTGAGTTATTAACATTTTTGTCACTCTTGGCGAAGGAAGTATTAAACATAATTTGAAGCTCCGCCCCCATCTTTTCTGTCAAGAGATCTTCACGATATTTGGACTATGTGTGCCCCTCAGTTGGATAATGATTCATGCCAAAGTTGAAGGTAATGGGGTGAATCGTTTAAGAGAAAAAGGCACTAGTTTGAGACCAGCTAATGTCTAAGAATGGGACAAAACTGCACATTAAAAAAATTCTTAACAATTTTTCTGTACATCCTAGCACATCACTTCCATTGACTTTTTTGTAGGTCTTGCAGTCCTTCATTTGCCTACAAAGTTTCATAGCTGTAGGTCAAACCAAACAGGATTGACTGTAATCTTTCGACTAATGACATTTTTTGCAGCCACTAGGTGGCGCTAGCTTTAAACTGGAATATATTTTTGTCGATATGTTCAGGAGAATATTTTCATCCAATGTGTGAAATTGTGAGAAGATCAGATCATCTGGGTCAAATTACAGCAACTTTTACTGGACAGATAAAGCTTCGGAATGAAAATGGTCGTAGAGGCCACGCCCATTATCGAAACTTCGTAAAATTTGTTGGAGGTCAGCAGGGCTGTCTAGAGGCTTTTCAGACCTAATTTCAGCGATATTACATCAAAGGGCTCAGCTAAACACATGAAAAAGTTTAAAAAATGCTCTATTTTTGGCTGCCACTAGGTGGCGCTCGCACTATAACAAAAAATACGTTGTTAGGTGTATTCCGCATTGGAAACCCATCAAATATATGAAGTTTAGAAAAGATAAGACCATCTGGGACCAAACACAGCAACTTTGTTCGTTTTGGCGAGACATCAGACTGACATTTTTGTTTGCCACTAGATGGCCTTATAAGCAATTGAATATTTTTTTAAACACTTGTGTTAAGGGCTTGAGTCTCCATGTGTCTGTGAAGTTTCAGATTTTTCTAAGCTTGTAAAGCTGAGTTATAAAGGTTTGTTTCACATGTGGCAAAGTAATCATCAAAGGCATAATATAAAGCCCCGCCCCCAACATATTTGATGGCGGATCATCACAAAAATTTGAACAATTGTGCCTGACGGTCAGATAAAACATCACAGCAAATTTGAAGTCGATCGGGTCAAGCGTTTGGGAGAAAAAAGGAGCAGTTCGGGACCTGCAAATGAGCAAAAACGGGCTAAAGGTGCACATTCAAAAATTCATAACTCTCTTTCTGTACATCTGAGCATAGGGCTCGCACTGACTTTTTTGTAGGGCTCGAGGTCCTACATAAGGCTACAAATTTTTGGAGCTCTAGGTCAAACGGGCCGGGAGTGAGAGGCTATTTTCCACTCGTAAGGCCATTTTGGGGCCAATTACAGCCACTTTTTTCGTTTTGGCGAGTCATCTGACTTTGAGGTGGCGTGCAGACTACGCCCATTATCGAAAAGTCGTAAAATTTTAAAACCTTAATATTCCATGTCTTAATGATATTCTGACCAAATTTCATTTGTTTTACTCAAACAGACTGAGCACAATACATGAAAGTGTAAAAAATGACATTTTAATCAACCACTAGGCGGCGCTAGTAGGTATTTAAAAAAAACTTTTTTTAAAGGTGTTAAAGACATAAGTTTCCATGTGTCTATGAAGTTTTAGATTTTTTTAAGCTAGTACATCAAAGTTATTAAGGTTTTTGTCACTCTTGGCGAAGGAAAAATTGAACACATAATTTGAAGCCACGCCCCTATCATATATGTCAGCGGATCTGCACCAAATTTTGCCCACTTGTGCCCCTATGTGTGAATATGGACCACAGCAAATTTGAAGGCGATTGAGTAAAGCGTTTGGGAGAAACAAGGAGCAGTTTGGGACCTGCAAACGTGCAAAAATGGGCCAAAAATGCACATTCAAAAATTCATAACTCTTTTTCTGTACATCTGAGCACATGGCTCGCGCTGACTTTTTTGTAGGTCTCTAGGTCCTACATATGCCTAAAAATTTTCGTAGCTCTAGGTCAAACGGGCCGGGACCAGGTGCACTTTTTCGACCTTAGGTGGCGCTGCAGAGCCATTTTTTTTGCATTGTTTTGGGAAACACAAAAATATCCAATTTTTCACCGGGCCCGACGAATGTGCAAATTTTGGTGACTTTTCGTGCATGTTTAGGCCCTCAAAAATGGAAAAGCGCTGCACAGTAAATAATAATAATAATAATAATAATAATAATAATAATAATAATAATAATAATAATCTGGAGAAAAACAAGAGGGCTCTCGCAGCGGTAGCTGCTCGGGCCCTAATAATAATAATAATAATCTGGAGAAAAACAAGAGGGCTCTCGCAGCGGTAGCTGCTCGGGCCCTAATAATAATAATAATAATAATAATAATAATAATCCGGTGAAAAACAAGAGGGCTCTCGCAGCGGTAGCTGCTCGGGCCCTAATAATAATCTGGAGAAAAACAAGAGGGCTCTCGCAGCGGTAGCTGCTCGGGCCCTAATAATAATAATCTGGAGAAAAACAAGAGGGCTCTCGCAGCGGTAGCTGCTCGGGCCCTAATAAGAATAATAATCTGGAGAAAAACAAGAGGGCTCTCGCAGCGGTAGCTGCTCGGGCGCTAACTAGAGCTGCAAGCAGCTATAAAGGGCCCTCGCAGACCTGTGCACGTTGTGGTATGAACAGGTCGGGGTATGAACAAGGACTATGAATGATGAAAAAGTAGTTGTAGATCCCTTCAGTGCAGGACTCTTACCAAATATGTAAAATTTAGACAAGGTGGGACAATGTGTGTGGAGTTACTGCAGCTTTTATTGTTCCAATTTTGTGACTTTCAATGCCATATAGGCCACACCCACTGTCGAAACATTGTACTGATTTGTGGGGGGCATAAGGCATGGCCACTGGCTTTTCAGAAAACATTTAGGGGTTTCACTTCAAGGGGCTCAGCAGAGTACATAAAAACATTAAGGATTTGCTATATTTTTTGCTGCCACTAGGTGGCGCTCGTACTATGATAAAAAATAGGCTTGTAGGTGTGTTTCAGATTGGACTCCCATCCCATATATGAAGTTCTGCAAACATCAGATCATCTAGGTCCAATTACAGCAACTTTTACCGTTTTGGGGAGACATCAGACTTTGAGTTTGCATAGAGGCCACGCCCTTTAATGAAAAGTCATAAAAGTTGAGAACCTTAATATTCCAATGTGTCATAGCTTTTATGACCATTTTTGAGTTCATTTAGTCAAACAGGCATTTCACAGTACATAAAAGTATAAAAAATGAGATTTTTGTCCGCCACTGGGTGGCGCTGTAAATGATTTGAAAGTTTATTACATAGCTGTAGTATTGCATGACTTTTAAAGGCCCAGGAAAGTTTCAGATGGTTTGAAGCTGTCATAGCTGAGTTAATAATATTTTTGTCACTCTTGGCGAAGGAAATATTAAACATAATTTGAAGCTCCGCCCCAATTTTTTATGTCAAGAGATCTTCACGATATTTGGACTATGTGTGCCCCTCAGTTGGATAATGATTCATGCCAAAGTTGAAGGTAATGGGGTGAATCGTTTAAGAGAAAAAGGCACTAGTTTGAGACCAGCTAATTTCTAAGAATGGGACAAAACTGCACATTAAAAAAATTCATAACAATTTTTCTGTACATCCTAGCACATCACTTCTTTTGACTTTTTTGTAGGTCTTGCAGTCCTTCATTTGCCTACAAAGTTTCATAGCCGTAGGTCAAACCAAACAGGATTGACTGTAATCTTTCGACTAATGACATTTTTTGCAGCCACTAGGTGGCGCTAGCTTTAAACTGGAATATATTTTTGTCGATATGTTCAGGAGAATATTTTCATCCAATGTGTGAAATTGTGAGAAGATCAGATCATCTGGGTCAAATTACAGCAACTTTTACTGGACAGATAAAGCTTCGGAATGAAAATGGTCGTAGAGGCCACGCCCATTATCGAAACTTCGTAAAATTTGGTGGAGGTCAGCAGGGCTGTCTAGAGGCTTAGCAGACCTAATTTCAGCGATATTAGATCAAAGGGCTCAGCTAAACACATAAAAACGTTTAAAAAATGCTATATTTTTGGCTGCCACTAGGTGGCGCTCGCACTATAACAAAAAATACGTTGTTAGGTGTATTCCACATTGGAAACCCATCAAATATATGAAGTTTAGAAAAGATAAGACCATCTGGGACCAAACACAGCAACTTTTTTCGTTTTGGCAAGACATCAGACTGACATTTTTGTTTGCCACTAGATGGCCTTATAAGCAATTGAATATTTTTTTAAACACTTGTGTTAAAGGCTTGAGTCTCCATGTGTCTGTGAAGTTTCAGTTTTTTCTAAGCTTGTAAAGCTGAGTTATAAAGGTTTGTTTCACATGTGGCAAAGTAATCATCAAAGGCATAATATAAAGCCCCGCCCCCAACATATTTGATGGCGGATCATCACAAAAATTTGAACAATTGTGCCTCACAGTCAGATAAAACATCACAGCAAATTTGAAGTCGATCGGGTCAAGCGTTTGGGAGAAAAAAGGAGCAGTTCGGGACCTGCAAATGAGCAAAAACGGGCCAAAAGTGCACATTCAAAAATTCATAACTCTCTTTCTGTACATCTGAGCACATGGCTCGCGCTGACTTTTTTGTAGGGCTCGAGGTGCTGCATAAGGCTACAAATTTTTGGAGCTCTAGGTCAAACGGGCCGGGAGTGAGAGGCTATTTTCCACGCATAAGGCCATTTTGGGGCCAATTACAGCCACTTTTTTCGTTTTGGCGAGTCATCTGACTTTGAGGTGGCGTGCAGACTACGCCCATTATCGAAATGTCGTAAAATTTTAAAACCTTAATATTCCATGTCTTAATGATATTCTGACCAATTTTCACTTGTTTTACTCAAACAGACTGAGCACAATACATGAAAGTGTAAAAATTTACATTTTAATCAACCACTAGGCGGCGCTAGTAGGTATTGAAAAAAACTTTTTTCAAATGTGTTAAAGACATAAGTTTTCATGTGTCTATGAAGTTTTAGATTTTTTTAAGCTAGTACATCAAAGTTATTAAGGTTTATGTCACTCTTGGCGAAGGAAAAATTGAACACATAATTTGAAGCCACGCCCCTATCATATATGTCAGCGGATCTGCACCAAATTTTGCCCACTTGTGCCCCTATGTGTGAATATGGACCACAGCAAATTTGAAGGCGATTGAGTAAAGCATTTAGGAGAAACAAGGAGCAGTTTGGGACCTGCAAACGTGCAAAAATGGGCCAAAAGTGCACATTCAAAAAATCATAACTCTTTTTCTGTACATCTGAGCACATGGCTCGCGATGACTTTTTTGTAGGTCTCTAGGTCCTACATATGCCTAAAAATTTTCGTAGCTCTAGGTCAAACGGGCCGGGACCAGGTGCACTTTTTGGACTTTAGGTGGCGCTGCAGAGCCATTTTTTTTGCATTGTTTTGGGAAACACAAAAATATCCAATTTTTCACCGGGCCCGACAAATGTGCAAATTTTGGTGACTTTTCGTGCATGTTTAGGCCCTCAAAAATGGAAAAGCGCTGCACAGTAAATAATAATAATAATAACTAGAGCTGCAAGCAGCTATAAAGGGCCCTCGCAGACCTGTGCACGTCAGGGTATGAACAGGTCGGGGTATGAACAAGGACTATGAATGATGAAAAATTTGTTGTAGATCACTTCAGTGCAGGACTATTACCAAATATGTAAAATTTAGACAAGGTGGGACAATGTGTGTGGAGTTACTGCAGCTTTTATTGTTCCAATTTTGTGACTTTCAATGCCATATAGGCCACACCCACTGTCGAAACATTGTACTGATTTGTGGGGGGCATAAGGCATGGCCACTGGCTTTTCAGAAAACATTTAAGGGATATCACTTCAAGGGGGTCAGCAGAGTACATAAAAACATTAAGGATTTGCTATATTTTTTGCTGCCACTAGGTGGCGCTCGTACTATGATAAAAAAATAGGCTTGTAGGTGTGTTTCACATTGGACTCCCATCCCATATACGAAGTTTTAAAAATATAAGATCGTCTAGGTCCAATTACAGCAACTTTTACCGTTTTCGCGAGACATCGGATTTGGAGTTGGCATAGAGGCCACGCCCTTTAATGAAAAGTCATAAAAGTTGAGAACCTTAATGTTCTAATGTGTCATAGCTTTTCTGACCATTTTTGTGTTCATTTAGTCAAACAGGCATTTCACAGTACATAAAAGTATAAAAAATGAGAATTTTGTCTGCCACTGGGTGGCGCTGTAAATTATTTGAAAGTTTATCACATAGCTGTAATATTGCATGACTTTTAAAGTCCCAGGAAAGTTTCAGATGGTTTGAAGCTGTCATAGCTGAGTTATTAACATTTTTGTCACTCTTGGCGAAGGAAGTATTAAACATAATTTGAAGCTCCGCCCCCATCTTTTCTGTCAAGAGATCTTCACGATATTTGGACTATGTGTGCCCCTCAGTTGGATAATGATTCATGCCAAAGTTGAAGGTAATGGGGTGAATCGTTTAAGAGAAAAAGGCACTAGTTTGAGACCAGCTAATGTCTAAGAATGGGACAAAACTGCACATTAAAAAAATTCTTAACAATTTTTCTGTACATCCTAGCACATCACTTCCATTGACTTTTTTGTAGGTCTTGCAGTCCTTCATTTGCCTACAAAGTTTCATAGCTGTAGGTCAAACCAAACAGGATTGACTGTAATCTTTCGACTAATGACATTTTTTGCAGCCACTAGGTGGCGCTAGCTTTAAACTGGAATATATTTTTGTCGATATGTTCAGGAGAATATTTTCATCCAATGTGTGAAATTGTGAGAAGATCAGATCATCTGGGTCAAATTACAGCAACTTTTACTGGACAGATAAAGCTTCGGAATGAAAATGGTCGTAGAGGCCACGCCCATTATCGAAACTTCGTAAAATTTGTTGGAGGTCAGCAGGGCTGTCTAGAGGCTTTTCAGACCTAATTTCAGCGATATTACATCAAAGGGCTCAGCTAAACACATGAAAAAGTTTAAAAAATGCTCTATTTTTGGCTGCCACTAGGTGGCGCTCGCACTATAACAAAAAATACGTTGTTAGGTGTATTCCGCATTGGAAACCCATCAAATATATGAAGTTTAGAAAAGATAAGACCATCTGGGACCAAACACAGCAACTTTGTTCGTTTTGGCGAGACATCAGACTGACATTTTTGTTTGCCACTAGATGGCCTTATAAGCAATTGAATATTTTTTTAAACACTTGTGTTAAGGGCTTGAGTCTCCATGTGTCTGTGAAGTTTCAGATTTTTCTAAGCTTGTAAAGCTGAGTTATAAAGGTTTGTTTCACATGTGGCAAAGTAATCATCAAAGGCATAATATAAAGCCCCGCCCCCAACATATTTGATGGCGGATCATCACAAAAATTTGAACAATTGTGCCTGACGGTCAGATAAAACATCACAGCAAATTTGAAGTCGATCGGGTCAAGCGTTTGGGAGAAAAAAGGAGCAGTTCGGGACCTGCAAATGAGCAAAAACGGGCTAAAGGTGCACATTCAAAAATTCATAACTCTCTTTCTGTACATCTGAGCATAGGGCTCGCACTGACTTTTTTGTAGGGCTCGAGGTCCTACATAAGGCTACAAATTTTTGGAGCTCTAGGTCAAACGGGCCGGGAGTGAGAGGCTATTTTCCACTCGTAAGGCCATTTTGGGGCCAATTACAGCCACTTTTTTCGTTTTGGCGAGTCATCTGACTTTGAGGTGGCGTGCAGACTACGCCCATTATCGAAAAGTCGTAAAATTTTAAAACCTTAATATTCCATGTCTTAATGATATTCTGACCAAATTTCATTTGTTTTACTCAAACAGACTGAGCACAATACATGAAAGTGTAAAAAATGACATTTTAATCAACCACTAGGCGGCGCTAGTAGGTATTTAAAAAAAACTTTTTTTAAAGGTGTTAAAGACATAAGTTTCCATGTGTCTATGAAGTTTTAGATTTTTTTAAGCTAGTACATCAAAGTTATTAAGGTTTTTGTCACTCTTGGCGAAGGAAAAATTGAACACATAATTTGAAGCCACGCCCCTATCATATATGTCAGCGGATCTGCACCAAATTTTGCCCACTTGTGCCCCTATGTGTGAATATGGACCACAGCAAATTTGAAGGCGATTGAGTAAAGCGTTTGGGAGAAACAAGGAGCAGTTTGGGACCTGCAAACGTGCAAAAATGGGCCAAAAATGCACATTCAAAAATTCATAACTCTTTTTCTGTACATCTGAGCACATGGCTCGCGCTGACTTTTTTGTAGGTCTCTAGGTCCTACATATGCCTAAAAATTTTCGTAGCTCTAGGTCAAACGGGCCGGGACCAGGTGCACTTTTTCGACCTTAGGTGGCGCTGCAGAGCCATTTTTTTTGCATTGTTTTGGGAAACACAAAAATATCCAATTTTTCACCGGGCCCGACGAATGTGCAAATTTTGGTGACTTTTCGTGCATGTTTAGGCCCTCAAAAATGGAAAAGCGCTGCACAGTAAATAATAATAATAATAATAATAATAATAATAATAATAATAATAATAATAATAATCTGGAGAAAAACAAGAGGGCTCTCGCAGCGGTAGCTGCTCGGGCCCTAATAATAATAACTAGAGCTGCAAGCAGCTATAAAGGGCCCTCGCAGACCTGTGCACGTTGTGGTATGAACAGGTCGGGGTATGAACAAGGACTATGAATGATGAAAAAGTAGTTGTAGATCCCTTCAGTGCAGGACTCTTACCAAATATGTAAAATTTAGACAAGGTGGGACAATGTGTGTGGAGTTACTGCAGCTTTTATTGTTCCAATTTTGTGACTTTCAATGCCATATAGGCCACACCCACTGTCGAAACATTGTACTGATTTGTGGGGGGCATAAGGCATGGCCACTGGCTTTTCAGAAAACATTTAGGGGTTTCACTTCAAGGGGCTCAGCAGAGTACATAAAAACATTAAGGATTTGCTATATTTTTTGCTGCCACTAGGTGGCGCTCGTACTATGATTAAAAAATAGGCTAGTAGGTGTGTTTCACATTGGACTCCCATCCCATATATGAAGTTCTGCAAACATCAGATCATCTAGGTCCAATTACAGCAACTTTTACCGTTTTGGGGAGACATCAGACTTTGAGTTTGCATAGAGGCCACGCCCTTTAATGAAAAGTCATAAAAGTTGAGAACCTTAATATTCCAATGTGTCATAGCTTTTATGACCATTTTTGAGTTCATTTAGTCAAACAGGCATTTCACAGTACATAAAAGTATAAAAAATGAGATTTTTGTCCGCCACTGGGTGGCGCTGTAAATGATTTGAAAGTTTATCACATAGCTGTATTATTGCATTACTTTTAAAGGCCCAGGAAAGTTTCAGATGGTTTGAAGCTGTCATAGCTGAGTTATTAAGATTTTTGTCACTCTTGGCAAAGGAAGTATTAAACATAATTTGAAGCTCCGCCCCCATCTTTTATGTCTAGAGATCTTCACGATATTTGGACTATGTGTGCCCCTCAGTTGGATAATGATTCATGCCAAAGTTGAAGGTAATGGGGTGAATCGTTTAAGAGAAAAAGGCACTAGTTTGAGACCAGCTAATTTCTAAGAATGGGACAAAACTGCACATTAAAAAAATTCATAACAATTTTTCTGTACATCCTAGCACATCACTTCTTTTGACTTTTTTGTAGGTCTTGCAGTCCTTCATTTGCCTACAAAGTTTCATAGCCGTAGGTCAAACCAAACAGGATTGACTGTAATCTTTCGACTAATGACATTTTTTGCAGCCACTAGGTGGCGCTAGCTTTAAACTGGAATATATTTTTGTCGATATGTTCAGGAGAATATTTTCATCCAATGTGTGAAATTGTGAGAAGATCAGATCATCTGGGTCAAATTACAGCAACTTTTACTGGACAGATAAAGCTTCGGAATGAAAATGGTCGTAGAGGCCACGCCCATTATCGAAACTTCGTAAAATTTGGTGGAGGTCAGCAGGGCTGTCTAGAGGCTTAGCAGACCTAATTTCAGCGATATTAGATCAAAGGGCTCAGCTAAACACATAAAAACGTTTAAAAAATGCTATATTTTTGGCTGCCACTAGGTGGCGCTCGCACTATAACAAAAAATACGTTGTTAGGTGTATTCCACATTGGAAACCCATCAAATATATGAAGTTTAGAAAAGATAAGACCATCTGGGACCAAACACAGCAACTTTTTTCGTTTTGGCGAGACATCAGACTGACATTTTTGTTTGCCACTAGATGGCCTTATAAGCAATTGAATATTTTTTTAAACACTTGTGTTAAAGGCTTGAGTCTCCATGTGTCTGTGAAGTTTCAGTTTTTTCTAAGCTTGTAAAGCTGAGTTATAAAGGTTTGTTTCACATGTGGCAAAGTAATCATCAAAGGCATAATATAAAGCCCCGCCCCCAACATATTTGATGGCGGATCATCACAAAAATTTGAACAATTGTGCCTCACAGTCAGATAAAACATCACAGCAAATTTGAAGTCGATCGGGTCAAGCGTTTGGGAGAAAAAAGGAGCAGTTCGGGACCTGCAAATGAGCAAAAACGGGCCAAAAGTGCACATTCAAAAATTCATAACTCTCTTTCTGTACATCTGAGCACATGGCTCGCGCTGACTTTTTTGTAGGGCTCGAGGTGCTGCATAAGGCTACAAATTTTTGGAGCTCTAGGTCAAACGGGCCGGGAGTGAGAGGCTATTTTCCACGCATAAGGCCATTTTGGGGCCAATTACAGCCACTTTTTTCGTTTTGGCGAGTCATCTGACTTTGAGGTGGCGTGCAGACTACGCCCATTATCGAAATGTCGTAAAATTTTAAAACCTTAATATTCCATGTCTTAATGATATTCTGACCAATTTTCACTTGTTTTACTCAAACAGACTGAGCACAATACATGAAAGTGTAAAAATTTACATTTTAATCAACCACTAGGCGGCGCTAGTAGGTATTGAAAAAAACTTTTTTCAAATGTGTTAAAGACATAAGTTTTCATGTGTCTATGAAGTTTTAGATTTTTTTAAGCTAGTACATCAAAGTTATTAAGGTTTATGTCACTCTTGGCGAAGGAAAAATTGAACACATAATTTGAAGCCACGCCCCTATCATATATGTCAGCGGATCTGCACCAAATTTTGCCCACTTGTGCCCCTATGTGTGAATATGGACCACAGCAAATTTGAAGGCGATTGAGTAAAGCATTTAGGAGAAACAAGGAGCAGTTTGGGACCTGCAAACGTGCAAAAATGGGCCAAAAGTGCACATTCAAAAAATCATAACTCTTTTTCTGTACATCTGAGCACATGGCTCGCGCTGACTTTTTTGTAGGTCTCTAGGTCCTACATATGCCTAAAAATTTTCGTAGCTCTAGGTCAAACGGGCCGGGACCAGGTGCACTTTTTGGACCTTAGGTGGCGCTGCAGAGCCATTTTTTTTGCATTGTTTTGGGAAACACAAAAATATCCAATTTTTCATCGGGCCCGACAAATGTGCAAATTTTGGTGACTTTTCGTGCATGTTTAGGCCCTCAAAAATGGAAAAGCGCTGCACAGTAAATAATAATAATAATAATAATAATAATAATAATAATCTGGAGAAAAACAAGAGGGCTCTCGCAGCGGTAGCTGCTCGGGCCCTAATAATAATCTGGAGAAAAACAAGAGGGCTCTCGCAGCGGTAGCTGCTCGGGCCCTAATAATAATCTGGAGAAAAACAAGAGGGCTCTCGCAGCGGTAGCTGCTCGGGCCCTAATAATCTGGAGAAAAACAAGAGGGCTCTCGCAGCGGTAGCTGCTCGGGCCCTAATAATAATAATAATAATCCGGAGAAAAACAAGAGGGCTCTCGCAGCGGTAGCTGCTCGGGCCCTAATAATAATAATAATCCGGAGAAAAACAAGAGGGCTCTCGCAGCGGTAGCTACTCGGGCCCTAATAATCCGGAGAAAAACAAGAGGGCTCTCGCAGCAGTAGCTGCTCGGGCCCTATTAATAATAATAATAATCCGAAGAAAAACAAGAGGGCTCTCGCAGCGGTAGCTGCTCGGGCCCTAATAATCCGGAGAAAAACAAGAGGGCTCTCGCAGCGGTAGCTGCTCGGGCCCTAATAATAATAATCCGGAGAAAAACAAGAGGGCTCTCGCAGCGGTAGCTGCTCGGGCCCTAATAATAATAATAATCCGGAGAAAAACAAGAGGGCTCTCGCAGCGGTAGCTGCTCGGGCCCTAATAAAAATCCGGAGAAAAACAAGAGGGCTCTCGCAGCGGTAGCTGCTCGGGCCCTAATAATAATAATAATAATAATCCGGAGAAAAACAAGAGGGCTCTCGCAGCGGTAGCTGCTCGGGCCCTAATAATCCGGAGAAAAACAAGAGGGCTCTCGCAGCAGTAGCTGCTTGGGCCCTAATAATAATAATAATAATAATAATAATAATCCGGAGAAAAACAAGAGGGCTCTCGCAGCGGTTGCTGCTCGGGCCCTAATAATAATAATAGTAATAATCCGGAGAAAAACAAGAGGGCTCTCGCAGCGGTATCTGCTCGGGCCCTAATAATAATAATAATAATAATCCGGAGAAAAACAAGAGGGCTCTCGCAGCGGTAGCTGCTCAGGCCCTAATAATAATAATAATCCGGAGAAAAACAAGAGGGCTCTCGCAGCGGTAGCTGCTCGGGCCCTAATAATAATAATAATAATCCGGAGAAAAACAAGAGGGCTCTCGCAGCGGTAGCTGCTCGGGCCCTAATAATCTGGGGAGGAACAATAGGGACCTCGCAGTTGTCACTGCTCGGGCCCTAATAATAATCTGGGGAGGAACAATAGGGACCTCGCAGTGGTCACTGCACGGGCCCTAATAATAATCTGGGGAGGAACAATAGGGACCTCGCAGTGGTCACTGCTCGGGCCCTAATAACCCGGAGAAAAACAAGAGGGCTCTCGCAGCGGTAGCTGCTCGGGCCCTAAAAATACTGCCTATACTGTAATAAATTTTACAATTGTTATTGATAATGCTCCCGATATGCTCAGAGATTAACGAACTGGCACATGTCATGCTTTGCCCACACTCTGAATTTAGCTGCTCACTTGAAAAAGTTTATTTTCATACTTTCTTTTTAAATGTATTGAGAAACATTCATATTTTTCATTTAGGCAACAGTTTTATTTTGTACTGCAATTTCCTTTGAAACAACAATGTATCTTGTTCTACATTTTAAAATGTTGTTTCATCTTATTTTATACAAGAAAAGTTATACAATTTATAGCTAGCTTCTAAGAGTAGCAGTTGTGCACAGCAGTTGGAAAAAGGCATGTTCATAGACTGTTCATAGTTCCGTAGATTTAGACCAATATCTCATCACCTACATACTGTGATTTGAGAATATGGTTTTGTAAAATGTTTTTTTCTCATTCAATTTATACATTCCCCTTTTGTGCTAAACATTTTGAGGAATTTTGGTGGAAGCAAATACGTGTGTGTCTTGAACATCAACTCAATCACTTAAAGGCTACAAAGTCCTAAAAATTAAGAAATTTAGCCAGGAGAAAGAGGGCATCTGTATGATGACAATACCCTGCATATATTATCATTTGTTGACAAAATATGAAATATTAACATTGTGATTTACTTTCAGTCCATACTTACTCCAATATATTTGGACTGTCCTCGCTGTTTAGCATCACACATATATTGCTGCTTTGTGTCAGTTAGTTTCACCCTGTTGACATCCTCAAGAACCTGCACTGACAGATCCCTTGAGACAGCAATGGCCATATTCTGCAAAAGGGCAGCAGAGTGTTTACAATCACTGGTAATGTGTAAAACTACGGAACCCTGAAACTTGAAAAGCGGTAGTTGTTGACTCATGAATAACATGACGTATTTAGAACTGCGCGTCAGTTTGTACTACATAATGTAAGGTCGAAGGGGTTAATGCACATTATGTAAGGTTGAAAGGGTTAATGCACGATCGACTATATGCTCATTGACATTTCGCAGTTGGCAGTGTGCAATCTGTAATATCAAAGTAAAACCTACCGTTATTCTCGCTGAAGTTAATAAAAATATATATAGCCTATTTACTATCCTCTTCTGCGACGTTTCTCCAACCAACCGTGATGTTTTTTTGTTTTTTTTCTACAAAACTCCGCCTCCACAATTTTGACTTTGTCCTGACGTGATTTCCTTCCTGCATTACGCTCTTGCAGCAAACCAATACCTAACTTTCCAGCAGGACATAAGTAAGTTTTAGTACAGTATTCCAATTTTTGAATTACGTTGCACTTAATGCTTTAACGATTCAATATGACAGTGGCTTTACTAATGGTGACATATATACATTTTGTTGTTCGCATGGAAGGTTCACATTTAAACTACGCTATCTGTGTGCTTCCCAGTAACGTGCCAATCACGCACACACGTGAAGTTATACAAACAATAACGTTGATGTGTAGCTTCAATTTGTTGGCGGATAAGGAAAGCTACGGTGGCTGAGAAGTGCCAAACAAATGAACAAACTGTAAAACAATATTAAACGTAGTAACATACTTTTTCAAATATTACTATTACCAAAAAGTCAAATCGAACTTACATTTCAGAAAAAAACTACCAAAAGCTGAAGCACATTTACTTTCCACAAAACAACTTAACAAAAGCATAAACACATTTACATTTCACAAAATAAATGAACAAAAAACAACACAAATGTACACTTCACGAACCAAATTAATACAAGACAAATACATTTGCATTTCACAAATTACCAAGGGATTCAAAAGCATTGGACCCCCGGGTTACGGTGTCCCTGGCTTACGTTTATTTTTCACATTACGATGTGGAATACTCTTTAAGGTATTTATCTCACATTACGATTAACATCAACAACTGTCATGACCTGTGGGGGTTGGTTGGGTGTTGTTTTGGCCTACTATTGGTCGGCGCACCCGGTCACAAAGATGGCTGCCTGAATACTTGACCTTGTCGTGTGAGAGTGCTATCAATATCGTATTTATTATGCATTTTAGTGCTTAATTCAAACTTGAATTGGTTATCCATGAGTCCCAAAATTGCCAGTGATGTTAAAGAGAGAAGTAAGAATATGATTTATACGGAAACGAAGCTGGAGATAATCAAGAAATATGAAGAAAGCTAAGCTAGCCTATCCTAGGCTATCCTTACTTAGAGAATATGGCCATAATAAGCGTCAACTCAAAGGTAAATAAATCTTTTATACACTGCTCAAAAAAATTAAAGGGACACTTTAAAGAAACACATTAGATACATCAGCTATCAATATGAAGTTGGATATCTAGTCACATAATAACAGGGCAGTGTCTTCGGAACAAAAGGGTGCCAAGTCTTTAATGGAAATAAAAGTTTTCAGCCTACAGAGGGCTCAATTGTGCAGACACCATGAAATCAGAGTGAGATGAAGACAGGCTAGTCCATTTTTTCCAAAACTTAATTTCTGCAACTCAAAATGCTTTTCAGTTTCTTGTGTGGCCCCCACAAGCTTGTATGCATGCTTGACAACGATGCGGCATGCTCCTAATGAGACGGCAGATGGTGTCTTGTAGCATTTCCTCCCACATCTTTGTGAGGGCATCCCTGAGCTGTTGTACAGTCTGAGGAGCGACCTGGCAGCGCCTAATGGACTGAAACATAATTTCCCAGAGATGTGTCTATTGGGTTTAAGTCAGGGGATCGTGAAGGCCATTCAACTTTTTCAATTCCTTCATCCTCCAGGTACTGCCTTCATACTCTTGCCACATGAGGCCAGGCATTGTCATGCATTAGGAGGAAACCAGGACCTACTGCACCAGCGTAGGGTCTGACAATGGTTTCAAGGATTTCATCTAGATACCTTATGGCAGTAAGCGTGCCAGCACCATTTCCTAGGCAGTAGAGGTCTGTGCATCCCTCCATGGATATGCCTCCCCAGACCATGATTGACCCACCACCAAACCTGTCATGTTGAATGACGTTGCAGGCGGCATAACGTTCTCCTTGTCTTCTTCAGACTCTTACACGTCTATCACAGGTGCTCAGGGTGAACCTGCTCTCGTCTGTGAAAAGTACAGGGCGCCAGTGGCGGACTTGCCAATTCTGGTGTTCTTGAGCAAATGCCAGTCGAGCTCCATGGTGCTGGGTAGTGAGCACAGGGCCCACTACAGGACGTCGGGCCCTCAGGCCACCTTCATGAAGTCTGTTCCTGATTGCTTGTGTAGAGACATTAACACCAGTGGCCCTCTGGAGGTCATTCTGTAGGGCATGAGCAGTGAATCACCTCATACTGCCAGTAGAGATAATTATGCAAGCCAAAATCAGCACGAGTGGAAAACCAGCCAAAAAAGATCAAGAGGGAGAAACTTGAAACGACCGCCACATGTAAAACCAGTCGTTTTGAGGGTTTTCTGATTGTTGCCACTGAACTGCACCTGTTGTTAATTCCATGAACACCAATACAGCTGAAATTGGTAAACCAGGCCCTCAGATGCTGAATCAATCATAAAATTATCATATAGGTTTAATTCATGCCAGCCCCAATAAAATAAAAGTGTTCCTTTAATTTTTGTGAGTGGTGTATATTCTTTATTTATGACGTTATTTATTTTTTTGCATGTATATTATACATACATAGCACTTACTATACTATTTTGATACAAATTTTTAATATTTATATGCAACTTTTATGTTTTACATGCATTAGCTAGTTAACATAGGTTTTGGTTGCCCGCCATACGGCAAATTCCCAAGCGTGGAATGGATTAATCTCGTAAACCAGGGGCCTACTGTATATTGCTGATTGACAGGACGAGACTGGAAGTCATGGTGGAACGGACAGTGCAACGTTTGGAGACGCTGGTTAGAATGAGTGTTTTTTCACCTGACTTGTCCAACGTGTCAACAGTAATACATGAGCAATTATGAAGACGTCAAAGATCTGTGCTTTGGTCAATCAATCAATCATATTTTATTTGTAGAGCCCTGATTCACCGAAGTCTCAAAGGGCTTCACAGGTGAAAAGAGGTCATGTCGAGACTTCTTTTGAAAAAAGAAGTCATACAGAGACATTTTTTTGGTGTAAGGTACACAACAGCATCCCCTGTCAAAGCTCCCAGAAGGGGAAAGAAAAACTCAAAAACCCCAATTTGGGGAGAATCAGAAAACTTCAGAAGGGACCACAGGTGGAAAGAGCCCCCTTCCAGGCCCACAGGCTGAAGTGGATGCTGCATGTACCAAGTACAGAAAAATAGATACACATGAAGGAAATCCATATTTTTCAAATTCAATATATCAATAAAATAGTGTGTACATGGAACTGTGTTATTCTAATAAAGATTGAGACGATGTAATGTCAGTATAAAGCAGATATGGTCCTGGCCCAGGGGAAGTGGGGACAAGTCGGCACCTCCAAAAGGAACAGATGGCATCCCCCGACCAACATTACACCAGGAACAAAAGGCTAGGTGTGGCCTTCAAGAGAAGATATCAGTCAGGGTTTCATGGTGCTCAGACTTCCTCCCGCTTCAAAGAATGGCCGGCAGAACAAAGACTTTTGAAGACACCATCCCCACGCAAACAGAGCCCCACGCACGCACACACCGATAGGCGTGCACGCACGTGCACGCACGTGCACGCACACACCGACAGGCATGCACGCAGGTGCACGCACACACACACACACACACACACTTGCATTCCACAATGGGACTAGAGGCCCCAAAAGGGTATAAGAACTGAATGTTGAAGGTGAAAGGTTGCCATTTTCTGCTCCGACCCATGGCAGGACTGGCCCGTGGCCTCGTGTACTTTCCCACTCTGTCTGGATTAAATCAATTGTTTCACTATGTTGTGGTATGGGCGATCTTTCAACAAAAACGAACACGCTAGGAACTAGTTTAAGGCAAGAAGCTTTTTCTAGATTCCTTCACACATTACAGACAAATACAGGTAAACAATTTAGATCACAGAAAACATATTGTGCTATATAGTGCAATGATGACTTGACAGCAGGCAAAGCCATTGGTCAGGAACCTTCCCACAATCCACCCAAGTGGACCGAAGTTGGTCGATCTCTTAACCCGAGATGGTCGATCAGTGCAGGGCCAAATGGGGGCGATCAAGTCATCCTTCACCATCTAGCTAGCCCCCTCTCTGAGCCGGGAGAAGGGGGCAGGAAAAAGAAGGATAAAGGTGCAGACAGGCCCATTAACCAAATACTTGCGTATAAATGTGTTTTTAGTCAGAATTTAAAGATTTCTACTGAGGTGGCTGCGCGAACTTCCATAGGTAGGGCATTTCATAGTACTGACGCGCAAACGGAAAAGGTCCATGATCCCGCGGTCTTCTTTTTAGCCCGCGTGGTCGATAACAAACTGGCATTTTGGACCGAAGTTGACGGGACGTAACATATGGTGATGCTAGGTCGACGAGATAGGAAGGAGCTAAACCGTGTAAAATTTATAAGTACTTAACAACACCTTAAAATCGCATCTCAGGTGTATTGGAAGCCAATGTAGGTCAGCTAGTATTAGAGTAATATGATCGAACTTTCCCGTCCTTGTCAAGAGTCTCGCTGCTGCATTTTGCAGGCTTTTGACGCAGGACATTGGGAAGCCCAGAAAACAAAACGTTACAATAGTCAAGGCACGACGTAACAAATGCATGAATTGATGTTCAGCATTGCTAAGAGACAGAATAGGGCTAATTTTAGCGATATTGAGAAGGTGAAAAAAACGCCGTTCTTGTCGTGTTATTAATATGTGTCCGAAAAGAGAGAGTTGAGTCAAATATCCCACCCAGGTTTTTTGCAAAACTACTTGGGGCAATAGTGCAGTTATCCAGGTTCAGAGTGGTATTCTTAATCAAGTGCTGATGATGAGCAGGGCCAATAAGTAACATCTCTGTTTTACTAGGGTTAAGAAGCAGAAAATTGGAAGACATCCATTGTTTAATCTTGGCAAGGCAGGCCTCCAGTTTACTGCACTTGCACGGATCTGTTATTTCTAAAGGCGTGAATAGTTGGGTGCGGCTCGGTGGCGCAGTGAATAGCACATCTGCCTCACAGTTCAAAGGTCCCAGTTCAAATCCACCTGGCTCCGGCCTTCCTGTGTCAAGTTTGCACAATAACGTCTGGCCCGCATGGGTAATTAATACATTGGGCAGCAGAGCTGTTACCTGCGTATGCTAAATGCTGCCATCTATAGGCTCAATTAGGAACAGCAAAATAGTGTATCAACAAAAGTTGAACTGCAGTGTGACGCAGAGAGCTGCGGTCAGCACCAGCAGCTTTATACCGCCAACTTTTACCAACAGCTGGATAAGTTCCGAGAGATTCGAGCATTTGGTAAGAAAACGCTAAGCTTGTTCGGGTCGACGTATTTGTGTGAGAAGACATTCTCGGTTATGAATTTAAATAGGAGCCGTGTGAGAGCACGGCTATCGGACTCTCACTTACAAGACCTCTTGCGCATCCATACTACTGCCATAGAGCCACACCTGGCCTTTGTCCTGCACTCCAGATCTCAGTTTCACCCATCACACTAATTCAGACAAGCCATTTTTCATTAACGATAAGTCTGAAAACGTTTTTTTTTTTTTTTTTAAGGTTTCACTCCAGAATAATAACCATTTCAAAATCCAATCAACATTTCTAGTTACTAATATCATATTTTAAATGAGCCCTGCACTTGTTGATATGACTATTACTTGTTCATTTCTCTGTTATTGTGTTAAAAAATTCTATAAATATTAAACTGCCATGGTGAGATATTTTTTTTATGTTTCAAATGTAATTTGCACCCAAGAGTACAATTACTTCTGTTCAACTGTTACAAAAAAGTTAGTGTTAAAAAAAGTGAAGTGAATATTCAATTTCAATATGTCAATCCAATTTTGATATGCATGTTTCAAATTAACCAAAACACATGCTTAAGATTGCTGAAATTTAAATAAAAAATCAAATGTAAAACAGAACAGATCACTGAAATGTATTTAAATTAATTGCTGTTATATGTAAAGAACACCCGCCTTGGTTGGCTCCCCTACATTTTTAACACACTAAATCTGGCCCCCTTTGCAAAAAGTTTGGACATCCCTGCCCTAGGGGGTTGGCTGTATTTGTGTTGTTTTGCCTTCATCTCCTGGCATTTTTAGGTGATTGCATTTATTTACTATTGCTGTCAAACTGCTTCCAGGCAACGCGTGACTACAATGCTGGTCTTCTATTGGTCAGCGTCTCCTCACAGAGATCCTGGTCTGCTATTGATCGGCCTCACCCGTTTCAAAATGGCGGAACGGTAAAGCTTTGTTCGATTGTGAGTGGTTACAAAAAAAATGTATAGTGCCTTTTACTGCTTAATTCAAACTTGAAAGGGTTAGCCATGGGTCCCAAGATTGCTAGTGATGTTAAAGAGAGAAGTAAGAAGATGATTTATCAGGAAATGAAACTGGAGAATCAAGAAATACGAAGTATGCTACTCTTACTAGGGAATATGCGCATAAGCGCCACTCAAAGGTAAATAAATCCTTTCTATATTTTTTGTTTATGATGTTTTCTGATTGCATTCATTTATGTTTTTACGTAGTACTTGCTATACTAGTTTGGTACCAATTTTTAATATGTATGTACAATTTTGATGTTTTTATCTGGGTTTCTAAACACATTGGCTATTTAACATAGATTTAGATTGGCCGGCATACGGTGAATTCGTCTAGCGAGCCCAACCACGGAACGGATTAATGTCGTAACATGGGGGCCCGCTGTATTTACACACAGTGATTTCGAACTTCAAGAAATTGTACAGAAATATTTTCTTCTATTTAATTTCTTAATGTTTTCTTCCATTTGCATTCTGACTCCTCTGCTAATGTTTGTTTCATTTGAAAGGTAAGGGTTGTTTTTGTTTGTTTGGTTTTTGCTTGGCACGAATTAGATAATTTACATAAGAAAGGTCATCACTGAACAAAAGCCCTCCTGGAACAAATGTAACTCATGGAATCCCAACACTTTCTGGCTAGACACACACCTGAGTGCCAGTCATTTTTGAGAATTTAGACAAGGCCCACAGAAAATTGTGGAACACAGGATAGCTATATAAACATGGGACTTGGCGAATGAAAGATTAGTCTCTCTTCTTTCATTTAAGTAAAGTTTATTTCTTGTTACGCTTTTCAAATCTGCAGTAGAAAACAGGCAAGTATCACAAAAAAAGATTTAATTCAAGTCAAACTAAACTTTGACAAAAGGTTTTGCTTGAATGACAGCAGACAGCAGACAAATATGTAAGCAGTACTTCAAAAGAAAAACAAAGTATGAAAAATCTGAAAAATGATTTTAATGACAAAAAAAGACAATGCACTTTCAAGTATCTAGCTTTTACAATTATAAAATTTGCAAGATATATTTAAATATTGTAGCATATACCTGTACATGCAGGATACTATATTGTTCAACACCTTAATACAGACTTGTTGTACATGATACATGAGTTGTTTTTTTAACCTGTTTTTCATCTAGTGATAAAAGTCAGTCAAGATCCGTTGAGTTGATTCAATGAGATGGCAGATCGTCCAAGTCAGCATGATGCAAACCAAATTCATCAAGGCATGTTCTCCCCGCATTACCTGCACAATATAGAAATAAAACAAATCACTGCAAAAAAAAAAATATTACCTATCGTAAATTGAAGTTAAGAAAAATAATTTTCACCTTTCCTTGATCATTCAACAAAAGGAATGTGATTTGCAATAGTTTCTGGTTCTCGATCCAAAACCTATTGTATGGGGATTTGAAAAGAAGAAAAACAACTACACTCCTATCACTCCACATTTACATGTTTCACATATAGAGCGCACACATGAATTCACATGTATATTGGTTAGCTCCCAAAACTGCTGCTATCTGGACTCTCTCCCCACGGAATACAAAAAGTTTTCGTTATACGACAATCTCTCCACTCCCTTCTATTAGGTGGTCTTAAAACTGTTGGTGGGACTGGACTGGCAGCTCAAGGACCCTCTTAAGCAAACACATCCACAGACATCATACATAAGTCTGAGATGCCCTGCTGAAGCAGCTGCTCTCGACTCGACATCAGATAAAGTGTTAGAAAATAAAGGGGATGGAAGGATGTATCCAATTCAGATGAACAAGAAAAAAATACTGTTTTTTTGCATAGTGAAAACCAAATATGAATACAGAACAAACTACAGCTGCAAGCAGCTATAACGGGCCCTTGCAGACCTGTGCATGTTGGAGTATGAACGGGTCGAGGTATGAACACGTTTGGGTATGAATGTGTTTGTGCTCATGTTGGTGAACAGTAGAAGTCAATGTTTTAGAAAAGGTCAAACTTTCATTAGCATTTGTTCAACGGGTACAGCTAAGTAAATGGAATGGTAAAAATGGTATTATATTATTTCGTGCCATAAGGTGATTCTAGCACTACAATGTTGATGCTGATGTTGTATGTTTGTTGATATGTAGGAATGGATTTTCATTCAATGTGTGAAATCGTGTCAAAATGAGATCATCTGGGTCAAATTACAGCAGCATTTACTGTTACAATAAAGCATCGTAATGAGCACTGCTGTCTAGGCCACGCCATTATGAAAACCGCAATCTTTGGTGGAGGACATTAGGCGTGTCTGAAGGCCAGTCAGAAAATAATTCTGTGATATTACTTCGACAGGCTCAAAAAAGTACATAAAAATAAAAATGTGGCTATATTTTTGTTTTGTTGCCACAAGATGGTGCCCGCACTACAATGAAAATAAGTGAGCATTGGACTGCAATCACATGTATGAAATTTAATGATAGTGTAACGTTTCATAATTTTTTAAAGCTTGTTCAGCTGAGTTAAAACGGTTTTTGTCACTGTGGACGAAGGAAATATTGATTTCATATTTTGAATCTGCCTCCATCATATATTTCAACAGATCCTGACAAGTTTTGGAACAGTTATGCCGCTAATATGAATAATGGTCCATGGCAAAGAGAAAGTTGATTGAGTCAACCATTTAAGAGATATCGGCAGCAGTTGAAGACTAGCAAATGGCCATAAATGGGGCAAAATTGCAAATTCAAAAATTTGTAACTTTTTCTGTACATCCTAGCATATGGCTCACTTTGATTATTTTTTAGGTCTTAGGGTCCAACATATGCATAAAGATGTTGGTAGCTGTAAGTCAAACCAACTGGGTTTAGCTGCAATTCTTCAACTATAATGATATTTTTTGCTCCCACTAGTAGCAGTACAAACAAAAACTGTTAGTACCTGTGTTCTACATTAGACTCCCATCAACTATATGACATTTTGAAAAGATAGGACCATCTGGGTCCAATTACAGAAACGTTTTCGTATTGGTGAGACACCGGCCTTTGAGGCGACGTACTGGGCATGCCTATTGACAAAAAGTTGTAAAATTTGAGAACCTTTACGTTCCATGCCTCAACGCTATTCTGGCCAATTTTCAGTCAATTTGCTCAAACAAGCTAGCAAAGACAATGACCCAACAACCAAACAGAACTAGACTGCCACTTAAATATACTCACTCTAAATCAGGCTCATGCGAAACAGCTGGATGACACAAGAGGTAGGGGAAGGTGATTGGATGAGGTGCGGGGGAAACATAAACAGGCAGGTGTACGATCAGACAAACAAGACAGATAAGAAAGACAGACGCGAGGGAAACATGAACATGAAGTAAGAACATGAACCTCAACCCGAATTGAACTAAAACCACAAACCCCACACACACATGACAAGACTAAATGATTGCTCTTGGTATTGTTCTTTTCGAGAAACTCACGACGTCCCCACACCACACTTTCACATCGAAATCTGAATGTGTGAAAGTGTTTAGAACTGTTTGTGTTGGGAAAGTCAGACTGCTGGCTGGCGCCTATGAGAAACTGGTCTCATTTATGAAGATATCCCCGAAAACACAGTTTGACAAGATAGAAAGGAATATTTGTCATGTGGTTAGTCTCTGATGATTCGTGAATCTGTAGTTTTTTAAAGGTTGACTTGAGAATCACTTATGGTTTGTCATGTTATATTTTAAAATCTTGTGTTCGTGTATTATTGACAATGCTCCATGTGCTTTCACAGTGATTCATGGTAATTTTTATGATTAAGTATTGAGCTCAAGTACACTTATCAATATAAAATATCAACTGATATTTGAAGGCATGTATAAGCTACTAGCCATAGTGTGAGTACCTGATTTTTTTTGGAGCTGTATAACGTTTAGGGTGGTCTCTACAAGTGATTTAGAAAAAGTTGGTCTACACAAAGCATGTATATTAAACCCATATAGGCATATGTGTGTGTGCGTGTGTGTGTGTATGTCCTCTCACCTGCTCAGAGCAATAGCGCTCTGAGCATCTGAGCGGGTGAAAAGAGGGACGGAGCTGACAACTGATCACCACCTGGTGGTGTGTTGGCTTTGATGGTGGGGGAGGATGCCGGTCAGACCTGGCATGCCCAAACACATCGTGAGGGTCTGCAGGGAACGTCTGGCAGAGTCTCCTGTAAGAAGGAGTTTCAACTTCCACCACCGGCAGAATTTGTGGAAGACAGTAAGTCTGAGTGGACCATGTTCAATGCCTCCATTGTCAAGGCAGTGCTGTGGCCATAATGTGGTTAGTGCCTGTCATGGCGGCAATCCCCGAACCCACTGGTGGACACCAGTGGTAAGACATGCTGTCAAGTTGAAAGAGTCCTATCCAGCCTTTTTGGTCTGTGAGACTATAGAGGCAACTGATAGGTACTTGCTTACTTACCTAATTACTTACTCAGCAGGTTGCCAAGGCCCGGGTGTGGGAGGAGTTCGGTGAGGCTATGGAAACCGACTTAAATACTTTCTTTGGAGAAATTCTGGTCCATTATCCGGCATCTCAGGTGGGGAAAGCGGTGCACCATAAACACCGTGTACAGTGTTGCTGACCTCAACTCTGACATCGTCAACTGGGGGGTGGAATACTTCGAAGAACTCCTCAATTGTGTTCCAACAACAGAGGGATCACACTCCTCAGCTTCCTGGAGAGGATGGTCTGTCAGGAAGTCAAACCTCAGATTCAGGGGGAGCAGTGTGGTTTTCTTCCCTTCCGTGGAACAGTGGACCAGCTCTACACCCTCAGTGGGATCCTCAAGGGTACATGGTAGTTCACCCATCCAGTCTGCATGTGTTTTGTGGACTTGGAGAAAGCATTCGACCGTGTCCCTCAGGGAATTCTGTGGGGTTGCTTCGGGAGTACGGGGTACCGTACGCCTTGATGCTGGCTGTTCTGTCCCTGTACCACCGATGTCAGAGTTTGCTCCGCATGATCGGCAGTAAGTCAAATCCGTTTCCAGTGGGGGATGGACTCCGCCAAGGCTGCCATTTGTCACTGATTCGGTTGATCTTTATGGACAGAATCTCTAGGCGCAGCTGAAGCATTGAGGGGGTTCGGTTTGGAAGTCGCAGCATTGCATCTCTACTTTTTGTGGATGATATTTTGCTGTTGGCTTCTTCAGACCATGGCCTCAAACTCTCATTGGAGTGGTTTGCAGCAGAGTGTGAACCAGCTGGGATGAAGATCAGCACCTCCATTTTCCCGACCATGGTGCTCAGTTGGAAAACGGTGGAGTGCCCTCACCAGGTCAGGGATGAGTTCCTGCACCAAGTGGACTTCAAGTTTAGTAGGGTCTAGTTTACAAGTGAGGGTAGCGTCTGTTGTAATGCAGACTCTGTACTGGTCTGTCGTGGTGAAGAGAGAGCTGAGCCAAATGGCGAAGCTCTCTATATACCGGTTGTTCTATGTTCCTGCCCTCACCTATGGTCATGAGCTGTGGGTCGTGACAGACAGAATGACATCCTGGATACAGGCAGCCAACATGAGTTCCCTCCGCAGGGTGTCAGAGCTCTCCCTTAGATATAGGATGAGAAGCTCAGTCATCCGGGAAGGATTCAGGGCCGAGCTGCTGCGCCTCCGTGTTGAGAGGAGTGAAGTGGTTCGGGCATCTGGTTAGGATGCGTCCCGGACGCCTCCCTGGTGAGGTGTTCCAGGCATGTCTCCCCGGGAGGAGGTCCTGGGGACGCCGGATACGTTAGAGAGAATGTGTCTCTCGGCTAGCCTGGGAACGCCTGGCGATCCCCTGAGAAGAGCTAGACTAAGTGGCCAGGGAGAGGGAAGTCTGTGCTTCTCTGCTGAGGCTGCAGCCCCAATGACCCGACCCCGGATAAGTAGCAGAAAATGAATGGTTGGTTGGATATTGGTGGTGATAATATAAACATGAAGACAATTGCTAGAAATGTCATACTACTACAATTGTAAATAAGATCCTTGCACATGTCCCTGAGATTGCAGGAAAATAAATGCTCCTCAAATTCCTGTAAGTAAATTATTTGCAAAACCACCTAGCCTTTGTAAGGGAAAATGATACAACTTCATGAAAATGGTGTGAACACAGTGGTTAGCTAATAAATGCCAACAATCCTGTATTGTTGACGATGTCAAAATCATGAAAATTTAGACAAATTTCGCTAGAAGTGGATTTCTTCTCCGTACTGTTATGGTTTTTAGAAGTATTTTTCTCTATTTAACTTTTTATTTGCCTTTGTAAATGTCTTATCATGGACGCAATTGTCTTTACATCAAAAATTAAAAAACAATGAATGACAATTTTACTTTATGAAATTATTGAGCTGTGACACTGAAGTATGAAATACAAACAAAAAACTGAATTTTGTGTGACATAACAATCCTACTGTGTGTACTAGGCATCAGTCACGTAGTCTAGTTATCTTTTCCTGTTCTCTTGGCATCTCCTTTTGGATGTCCTCTCATGCCTGTTGTTGACATATACAGTATGTGAGTCTTTCCCTGTGCTCTTTGTGTCTTTGTTTTTCTTTTGGATTTTAAGATTTTAAATCTTAAAATGTTCAAGAGGTTATGACTCAACAAAGGCTGAATTAGGCTTAGAATAAAAATATTTACTTTTACAGTCCTTAAGCATTATTATTGATCTGAGTATAAGTTTGTGCTGTGGTGGCTTGTGACTAGTTTTACAAAATACATGTACCTGACCATAATACAGTAACTTCATTTTATGTGGTCTCTCTCAAGCTCTGCAACCGGCATCCACAACAGTCAAAAAATGGCATTCATCTTACCTCTTCAAATTTCTTGGCCTTGTATAGTGCTGCTCGTTTAAGGAAGTTCAGAAGTATGATGTCACATAGCACAGTACTCTAAATGATAGAAAAAATGCTAAAACAGGAGATGATCACAACATGAGTGAAGCATGTCATTGACTTCATTACAGTAGAGCCTACTATTTGAGAAAGATTGCCAAATCTGCTGGATTTTTTTTGTGAATTCAGAAACACAATATCAAAGAGCTGTCACTAAAGAAAAGTATTTAAATGACCAGAGATGATGGTTGGTGAATAGACGGTGATTGTTGGTGTTGAATTGTCGCACTCATACCAAAGGTCTAAATCGATCAAAGATAAAGTGATGCCAATCAACCATGCTTAGAACACTATATTGCCACAGTGTAAGCCACATGGCTCCAACAAATGTGAAATGGCATTTCAGAAAATGCAGTCAAAATGTAATGATGTTGTAGTGGCGCATGCCAAGTATTGCCAATACACCTTCCGAAGGTATTATGATCCCAATTATCATCAAGTCATTTGATCTCTACTCTATCACTCTTAAGATTTAATTTGCTCAACACTGTACAACATAAGCACACGCACCACTCCTATTGAAGTGAAGGCTGCTACAATGTTGATAAGCGTGGGAATCATGTTGAACTTGCCTGCCTAAAATGGAAAATACATTCATAAATTCACTTCATAAAAACACGAAAACAATATTCAAGTGTTCAGTACAACAATACTCACATTTCCATTTACGAGCACATCAAACCTTATACCATAGGCTTTCACAAGTGTACGGTAGTCAGTCCCATTTTCCATTTTATAGTATTTGGCAAACCTTCAATTAGGAAGACAAAAACCTTGTGTAATGTGTAGTAAATGAAAGCTTGTGTAACCACTTGATGATTTGAGCATAACTACATATTAAATCAAAGTGTAAAGGTTTCTCGGGAACCTTTGTCCTGTCCATTTATATTTAATACTTACTATGATAATAGCAATTACCAGAATCATACTTGATATCCATTAAACTATAGGGTGTCCCAAAATGGCTGACCCCATTCTAAATGCCCATTTCTCGGAAACTACTTGATGGATCTTAATGAAACTAAATACACTTGTTGAAAGTCATAGGTTTTGTAGGTTAAATTTCCCCAAAAAAAAAAAAGTACAAATATTTTATGGTTCTATGACAGATTTTCATAAATGTTCAATATGAGCGCCACCTGTGACTCTGCACACGTTGATGGCCGTCCTGGCGATTTAGGTATGCATAAGCAGCCCTTATCTTGAAATTTATGGTGCCAAGTCCTAATTTGTTTTGTAGTTGGTGCCTTATTTGCAAAATATGTGACGAAGGCATGCTGCATTGTCTTTGGTGACTGAGTACGAGCATACTCTAACACGCAATATGTGTTTTCTTTTGAAGTTAACGGCATTTCTTAACCTGAAAAAATAGAACTCCCAAACATTACACACAAAAACATGTAACGTTTCTACACAAGCTGTGAAAATTTGAGGTCATTCCAACAAAAATTGTCAAAATTGTTGGCCTACGAAATGGGGTCAAACATTTGGGAACACCCTGTATTTACTGTATACCTGGAGAATAGAGTACACAGTTGTGGAGTCTTATTCTGCTGGATACAGAAATAGGTCTGCTTTATCAGAAAATGGTTTTTAGTAGAGGTGGGAATCTTTGATCTTTGACTCGTGATTTGATTGGATTCTGAGTTTGGGGTCTCCAATTCAAATTAGAAAACATTATTTTCACAAAATTATTTGTGCTTCAAATATAAAGATGGGCAAAGAACCATCATACTACTTCATGCTGCTTTGAAAGACGATTAAAAGGGCAAATTTGTTAAGTTTTGATTTGGAGAGAACATGCATTTTCCCACAAAACCTGTGGAGATCTTCTAATCTTTGAAGCTAGCTTTTATCACATAAAATACACCTATCCATTGTCTTAAGCTGCTTCTCTTTATAGGGTTGCCTATGCCAGCTGGTAGCCAGCCAATCGCAGGGCACACAAGAGACGAACAACTACTCACACAACTAATTTCACACAGGACAATTTAAGTGTCCAACACACCTGCCACCCTCCAAGTGAAAGTGGCGAATGAGGTGAATATTGTGCTAAATTTACTCGTTACTGTTTCGGATGAATCTTTGTGTGTTTGCTAATTATGTTTGTATCTTTGTAGTTCTGGCGGTATTGTTGGTTTGTTTGACATGTGAAGGCATTTAAACAACATTAAATGTCTGTGAAACACAAAGAATGAAGTTGAGTCTTGCTTTTCAAACCCGAAGGGAGTAAGATTGAATTTTTTCAAAACATCTATCTTTAATATTGATACCTGAAATTGTAACCAGTTGAGACAGAATTCTTTTGTGACATTGCATCCAGTCGGGTGAATGAGTATGAAGGGTTGCACTGGTCATCCGATGTGTCCAAATCACACATCCAGCCAATCTTTATTCCGATCACTCCTCCCTAACAAAGAGGCACATCAAGAAAATGTGAGTTATATGAATTTCAAGAGGCTACTGTATACAGAAATATCAAGTTTACAAAGTTGATGCACCCCAGCTAGTTCAAGGAGATTTTATAAGCTGAGAGCTGTATAAGTACCTGCCAGGCTTCCAAAAGTATGTTACCTTTGATATGAGGAAGAGTAACATACTTTAAGGGTTGCTAACTGTCCCTTGTTAGATGTGACACCCCATATTTTGCGCTAAATTAGTTTTATCTTGTAAAGGACCTCAAATGTTTGTTATGTTGACTAGTATCTTTCATAAACACAGCAAAATGCACTCCCTGAGAGTGAAGCTGAGAAAAGTAATCAGGGGACATTAAAGGTCCTTGGTATAATGGCCCTCATACGTCAACATTGGAGCTTGTACCTAAACAAACATAATAACAGAAAGCAGGGTTCACACACAGCATTACAATTCATTGCAACAGCACTCTTCGTAACATCTGCCCCAAGCTAACATTGTTGCCAAATGTGTCCCTCACCAGATGAAGAGAGTCAAGTCAAGACTTCTTATGAAAATAGAAGTCATACAGAGACATCTTTTTGGTCTAAGGTAAACAACAGCTTCCCCTGTCAAAGCTCGCAGAAGGGGAAGGGAAAACTCAAAAACCCCAATTTGGGGAAAATCAGAAAACTTCAGAAGGGACCACAGGTGGGAGAAGCCCCCTTTCAGGCTCACAGGTTGAAGTGGATGCTGCATGTACCAAATACAGACAAATAGACATTACAGGCAAATACAGGTAAACAATATAGATTACAGAAAACATATTGTGCTATATAGTGCAATGATGTCTTGACAGCAGGCAGAGCCATTGGGCTTCCCACAGTCCAGCCAAGTGGACCGCAGATGGTCGATCTCTTAACCCGCGATGATCGACCATCACAGGGCCAAATGGGGGGTGTCAAGTCGTCCTTCACCATCTAGCTAGCCCCCTCTCCGAGCTGGGAGAAGGGGGCAGGAAAAAAAAGAAGAAAGCTATAGACAGGCCAATTAACTAAATGCTTTTGAGGATGAATGTGTTTTTAGTCGGGATTTAAACATCTCTACTGAGGTGGCAGCGCGAACTTCCATAGGTAGGGCATTCCATAGTACTGGCGCGTGAATGGAAAAGGCCCTTTATTCCGCAGTCTTCTTTTTAGCCCGCTAGTCGATAACAAAACGACATTTTGTGACCGAAGTTGTCGGGACGGAACATATGGTGATGCTAGGTGGACGAGATAGGAAGACGCTAAACCATTAAAATTTTATAAGTAATAAACAACACCTTAAAATTGCATCTCAGGTGTATTGGAAGCCAGTGCAGGTCAGCTAGTATCAGAGTAATATGATTGAGCTTTCTCGTCCTTGTCAAGAGTCTCGCTGCTGCATTTTGTACAGACTGCAGGCTTTTGACGTAGGACAGTGGGAAGCCCAGAAAGCAAAACGTAACAATAGTCAAGATGCGACACAACAAATGCATGAATTAATGTTTCAGCATCGCTAAGATACAGAATAGGCAAATTTTAGCGCTATTGCGAAGGTGAAAAAAATGCCGTTCTTGTCGTATTATTAATATGTGTCTGAAAAGAAAGCGTTGAGTCAAATATCACACCGAGGTTTTTCGCAAAACTACTTTGGGTAATAGTGCAGTTATCTAGGTTCAGAGTGGTATTCTTAATCAAGTGCTGATGATGAGCAGGGCTAATAATTAATATCTCTGTTTTACTAGGGTTAAGAAGCAGAAAATTGGGAGACATCCATTGTTTAATCTCGGGAAGGCAGGCCTCCAGTTTACTGCACTTGCATGGATCTGTTATTTCTAAAGGCATGTATAGTTGAGTATCATCAGCATAGCAATGAAAATTAATATTTTCACAATAAACGGAAGATGTGACACTGGTCTATAATTAGAGGGATTTTCAGGATCTCGGTGAGGTTTCTTAAGTAATGGTTGAATGACAGCCGTCTTAAAAGCTTCAGGTACAATGCCAGAGGAGAGCAACAGATTCATAATATTCAAGACAGATGATCCTAAGATCGCCAATAAGTCTATGAAGTTTGCCTGGAAGCGGGTCGAGCATTCAGGATGTCAGCTTTGCTGCATTAATCAGGTGTGTAGTACACTCCAGTGATACTAAATCAAAATGGGACAGGCTTACCAGACTTTCATGAGCATGATTGTTCGAACTAGCATCAGCAATCACAGCACTCGAGAGGGTAAGTGCCGCTGCCTTTTGAATTTTGTCCCTTATTAGCTGAATCCGCTGAGTCAAGAATTGCATGAAATCGTGTGCTGAATGGAGGGAACTTTGATTAATCTGCTGCTGTTGCGTTAGCTTTGCTACCGTATCAAATACAGTAAATATTTGGGGTTGTGTTGATTAAGACAAATCATTTTGGAAAAGTAATTTGTTTTAGCTAACATAAGAGCCTCTTTCTATTTCAGCAAGCTATCGCACCTGGCCTGAAGTAAAACCTCAAGTTTGGTTGTTCGCCATTTTCGCTCAAGTTTTCTACTTAACAATTTAAATGTGCGTGTTTCGTGTGTTGCATCGGACGAATGTTAAGACTTAACAGTGCTATAGAGTTTAGGGAATTTAAAAGAAACGTATTAAAATCGTTTGTGAGCTTATCGACTAAACCAATGAAAGACGGAATGGCAGCTGTTGCAAAAGGCAGTAGTTCAGAAAGTGCAGCTGTGGTTGATGAGTTTTTATTTCGGCTCTTAATGCCTTGGTTGTGGTAAATAAGACCACACTGAGCTAGGACTTCAAATGTTATAAGATAATGATCAGACATAGCGCTAGTACACGGCAAAATTGTGACATTTGAGGTAGTTAGGCCACGGGTTAACACTAAATCTAAGATATTACCATTTCGGTGTGTCGCTGCTTCTATTATTTTTTTAAAACCCAATGCATCGATTGTTGCTTGAAATGCTACAGTAATTGGCTCCAATGGGGCATTCATATGAATATTGAAGTCACCCATAATTAATATATTATCTTCGTTAAGTTATTAAATCACCTATAAGTTCAGGGAACATTTAAGTATCTAGAATACGGATTGGGAGGACGGCAAATAACTACCACATAGGATGGTGGTGAGGAGCTTGATCGCATAACGAGAGCCTCAAATGTCTTGAAGGTGTGATTAGTGCTTGTGCTAATGTAACCAAGTTAAAAAATAGTACGGTATGTTCTCTGAAGCTGTTCGCGCATTCGATTGACCAAATAGATATTGTTAAGAACTAAAAGTTGAATGAAGATTATTGTCAATATGCAAAGGCTGAATATTGAAAAGTGTTATTGATTTGCAAGTAAGTTATGTTATATAGTATCTCCAGTTGAAATGGGATTTGTATTATGTTCATGAAAAAACACAACTGGCAAAATACTGTCTGAGTTGTAGAATTGTCTAATTCTTTACCATGGTAAATGATCGGATCATATCCGGGAGAGAGGTCAAGGAATGAGAGGTAAGACGGAGTGAAAAAAAGAACGAGGGCGGACGGAAAATGCATGTGGAATAGGTATATTTATAGACAGAAGAAAATAGACTAAGAAGGCTGTGGTTGAAAGTGTTCGAAAAGGACCCTTTAAAATGGACTTAAGTAAAGTTGGCAAGATCCTTAAAAATACCACACACATCAGTGGCATCGCTACCCTTAGGCTACATTCTCTGGTTTTCAAATAAATCCCTTTGCCAACTTTTAAGGATTTTTTTTTAATGACGGAAGGTGGCAGTTTGTGGACTTAGCCGCTAACACAGGGGCTATCCAGCATGCATGGACTTGGCTAAGTAGCTAGCGGCCGGCTAACTGCTTCAGCAAGGACAGCGTGAGTGAACACGTAAAGTGCTAGGACAACCAGGATCCTGCAGGAGCCCCACAGCGTTACCAACGAGGAGGACTTGGCGGACATCGCATTGAGGACGTCGGATCTAATTAGAAGTGCCTTTTTTCTTTACCGTGCGAGCCACTGGAGTTATTCCGCTTCATTTCAAGGTACCTTTTGTTTATTTTGCCTACTGGTTAAGGAGTCATTTAGTTTTAGGCTGCTACGTACACGAGCTTCGATCTGGCCAGCAACGTGACATTGGGGTAATGATTGGCTTGCCATTCATATATTAACTTGATTGGTCCCTTAGATTAAGTAAGTGTTTGTGGACACTTTATGTTGACTTTTTTACCATTTGAAACTCTTTTGTGAAATTGAACTACTGAATAATATATTTTATTTTCTATCATTCTTGATTATCACCAGTAAACCACAATCTAATACATTTTGACTAAATATATGCACAAACATGAAGACGGGAACTTTGTTGTTAATGCCACAAATTTGTAAATGTTAATCAGAAAACTAGGGTTAGCCACCTCTCATTATAGTCACCAATGCTACTAGAGGTGCTACATTAAGTTTAAGACCAGATTCTGAAATCAGGGCGACCCCCCCCCCCTTTTTTTTTATTTTTATTTTTTTATTTACAAGGACGGGCAACCGTTAGCAGGTCAGGTCGGCCCCAGAAAGAGGGCCAATTATCTACAAACTGGAAACCTTGCTCTCTACAGAAACTAGCCATCCACCAATTAAGCGAGAATAATCTGCTGAACCTCTCATCATTGCCTCTCGTAGGCAGAGGGCCAGGGACAATTACTCGATGCCGACTCATCTTTCTAGCAAGATTACAAGTCCTAGCTATGTTCCTCTTTGTAATCTCAGACTGCCTCATTCTCGTATCGTTGGAGCCGATATATATCACTATATCTGAGTAACTAGTGTTGTTTGCACTACGCTGGTGCCTAGGCCACTTACGTGTCAGCTCCCTAAGACTAGCTTCAATGTCGGGTGCTCTGGCCCCAGGAATACACATTGTGGTGGCTGGCGTTTTAAGCTTAATGTCACGGGTGATGGAGTCCTCTAAAACTAATGTTTGGGAGCCAGTAGACTGAGATGGAGTGTTCCTAACAAGGGAGCTAAAACGATTATGCGTCTAAACAGGCTCACCACGGCTAGCAGGCTGCTTAGGGCTAATGCTAGCCGGACTAGCGAGTAGGCTACAACCCACACTAGCTGACGCTAGCAGCATAGGGATAATGCTAAAACAGCAGCAACACTCGGAACCGGAAGTCGAGCTGAGGAGTAAAATGCTTGTAAAAGTAATGCTTAGGGGCGATATTGCTCGGTGGTAGAGTGGTCGTCTCCCAGCTGAGAGGCTGTGTGTTTGATCCCCTGACCATCAAGACCATGTCGAAATGTCCTTGAGCAAGACACTGAACTCCCAGTTGCTCTTGATACTACGTTATCAGTAGGTAAATGACTAGTTAGTGTAAAGCGCTTTGAGTACCCAAGTTAGAAAAGCGCTATATAAGTGAAAGTCCATTTACCATTTAATGCATGACAGTAATTACATTACTTTTGTAATGCTTTACTCTCAACACTGGTGGACATGCAGAAGTTTTGTGTGGATCATAGATCATTTGCTTTCTGTTTGGTATGAATGTTTTTCTTCGTTGGCTCATTTTTTTTCCAATATTGTCTATTCCTTTACAGTGAAGTGGAATTGTACTCTCCTCACTGAGACGTGTATAAGCTTAGTCCAAGCTTGACAGTAAGCTAAACTCTGAAGTGATTACATAAGAGTAGTTTGTAGCTTTAAATGCAAACATTGGCTTCAACATCAGCAGAAAAGAAAAATGAAGAAGGTAATGCAAATCAGCCATGTTCTTTGACAACTCACATTCACAGCAGGTGTAAAAGAGAAACTTAAATTAGCTGACAATTCAACAGCATTGACCTTACACTAACATCAAACATCATTTTAGCTTTCATGTATCACCTTAACAATTTAACCAACTGTGGCTTGACGAAGAAACCACACGTTGCTGTGCTAGTGTACGTCTTTACTCTTCGCTAGCCATCACTAAACTGTCAAAATCAGCAAAGACAAAGTCAACAGGTTCAAAGCGTCAAAGATTTATTGCAACATGCCTACTGGGTGCAAGACATGGTCCTAGAGCCTGCCCATTTTATCTATTGGTTTATATCGACAATGCACTTCAGCTGGAGAAAGCAAACAACACAATCAGTTAACTTGGCTATTCAGGCAGAATCAACACTTTTGGTCTTCCAGTTTCAATTATAGACTGAATTCAAACTTATTATTCCGTGAAAACAACTTTGCTTTAATAGTATCAGAGAAAATAGTTCAGATGTTGATATTAGCACTCCTCATCCACCCACGAATTGATTAAATACAGTTACTGGGAAAGCATTGGCAATGGACTGTACCTTGTCTGCAAGTTTGGTGAAGTTCTGCTGGGCATAGCGGACTACATCTCCCACTTTGAAGATTGGACAGTACGTATTGTTGACAATGTCAAATTTACATTCATTGATGTACTTGTCAGTGATAGTGGGGAGGAAGTTGCCTCTGCACACAAGGAGAAAACACAATAGTTTGTTATCTACGCTAGCTAAGAAGTTCAAAACAAAACAACAAACTGTAAATAAAAAACACTTAATGAAACAAATCTACTTTGAGCAGCCAAATAAAAAAAATGAAAAACACATTTATGTTTCTTTAAACAAAAGCTGAAACTTGTTTATATTTCACAAAACAAATGAACAAAAGCCAAAACACATTTACATTCACAAAATACAGTACATGAATAAATACTGAAACCGATAACTATAAAGACAAACCAAAATTGGAATGGACCGGACTGCTGATTGACAGTAATGGACCAGTAGTGATAGCAGAACTGAACACGACATTTTGAGCTCCCGATCCCCACTGTCCCTAAGGCGTTATATTTGTGTCAAAATTATGCGCGCGCGGGAAAAAAAATTGAGCGTTGAAAATAAAACTGAGCGAGCGAAAACAGATTTTGAGCGCAGAAAAAAAGTTCTTGAAAATAAGTTTCTTGCTCAAAATTCCTTTTTGCTCGCTCGCAATAGCATTCTCGCGCTCAACATCTCGCTCTCGTTCGCGATACTCCTCCCTCCCTCGCTCAACATTGCGTTTGCTCAACAATGAGCTCTCGCTCCCTCGAGTCGTCCTCTGCACTCGCACAGTTCTGCTCATGCGTTACGTTTGTGCCACAAAACCAGCCAATCAGAGCTTGTAAAAGCACTTTGATTGACAGCTTGGTATCCAATGAGAAAGGTGCTAGTGACTCAAACATGCAGGAGTACTTGGACTTTGTCTTGGACCAAATGGTTTCAGAAGCCACTACATTGTCAGTCTGAAGCTGAATTTTATCTTTGACTCAAAGAAATACCTGTGTTAATGTACCTAAAGGTTTGTTTAAAAGGTGTGCTTTTAAACTGTGAATTAAATAAAATATCAAGGTAACGAAGAAATATTTCAAACATTTCAATGCGACTGCCTTTTAGTAAACAGCAAAACAAAGTCTGCAGGTGGTAATTGAGACAAAATTATATTTTTTCAATATGAAAAATAAAAATAGATACACAAAATATAAAGCACAACCAGGACAACCCAAATAAATGTTTAACATTATATATTGTAATCAAGCAAATAAAAATATGTAGTATAACCAAATAAATAAAAATTGACATACTGAGCTAACAGAATTACAGCTGTGAACATTGTCAATGTCTGTCTGGCCAGCTGTAATATTTGTTTGTCTTTATTTGTTTATGTCATTTAATGCTGCTGTTGTTGATACTGGAAACTGATTCCTGAGAAGACAGTCCAAATAAGTCTTACTTCTCCGTTTCATTCTGACTTGGCCAACACTTCTATTTGTAGTTTTCATATTTTCAATTATTAATGAATGAAATGCAGTGAAATGAAACATACAAAATATTAACAGTACTGCAAAAAGGGCTGCTTGAGTACCGATTATAAATGAATTGGCTACTGTATGGATCAAACCCCTGTTGCAAAGTTCATTCTATCGGCTTGCTCGTTGTTAGAAAACAGCAAGTTTAAAATTTGCATGTAAAATTGTTGACAGGGGACATTTCGGCTGGGTGAATTCACCACCCCGGTCACTTATTGTCAACTTCCAACTGTATGCTGTGAAGGAGATGGTGCTGAAGAAAGCCTGGGGAAAGGAGATGAAATTCTAGAAAAACAGATTATTTTGGTCACGACCACGCCACCAGAACAGTATGGCAACATAAATCTTATTAAGAAAATGAATATTCCTTTGTTTCGTTCGCCCTCTCTTCAAAAGGAGAACATCTGCTTTCAAACACCACTTCACAATATGCTAAGTCACTAGGGTAGTGTAATGAAAACATTCAACAGTGCGCAGGAGGCTGTCGGCAATATGCAGAAATGGGGCTGTCGAGGTTGCCTCGTTTGATGCTGTGGATTCCCGTTTCAATAAACTGTTGACTGGAGTCCGGTGATGTCATCGCTCAGAATGGCTGGGTCAGCAGAGAGCCCCCACAAACGTCCACAAATTTCAGTTTTATAGGAAACTAAACGGGGGATAAACGGGCCGAGATCATGGGTAAGGGAGATGGAAGTTAAAGCCACTAATGAGGAAAGACAAAGCAAAGAAAATACACTGAGTGCCTCAGAAGATGGTTCCTACACTACTGCTAATAAAACTACGAACCTCCTTGGTACAACATCTATTGGTACCGTTTTGGAAGAACTGCAAGAATTTAGTAAAGATTTTCTGGACTTTAAATCAGAGCACACTGCTGTGAACTAGAGGATTGTTGATAGACATGGCGATATGGAGGGATTGTCATCAAAGAAGGCGGGATTATTCATAGCATTCAACTCCTTACTCGATTTACACAAGAATAGATTACTTCATAACCTTTTTGAAAGATAAAAACAAAATTCAGACATGTGATATGGGACCAATAGATGTGAGTGATCATGCACCACTATATTTAAACGTAAACCTGAACCTGGGTCACATTATCCATTATGTATATCAGGGGACACATTATCCATTATGCTTCATTTAAAAAAAAATAATAATAAATTGGAGAGGAAAATTGCATGAGCAGAGACATCATTTAAGCAGAATATGAGCGCCACCAACCTATCGTCCTTGGTGAAATTGAAGTTCGAGTTAAACTCTATTCTGATTCAGAAGATAGAGTTTTCCCTGTTACGTCTTTGGCACAAACAGCTTGACGAGGGGGACAACGCGGGCAAAATGTTTGCTAGTGAAGGAATCTAGAAAAAGCTTCTTGCCTTACACTAGTTCCTAGCGTGTTCGTTTTTGTTGAAAGATCGCCCATACCACAACGTAGTGAAACAATTGATTTAATCCAGACAGAGTGGGAAAGTACATGAGGCCTCGGGCCAGTCCTGCCACGGGTGGGAGCAGAAAATGGCAACGGTTCACCTTCCACATTCAGTTCTTATACCCTTTTGGGGCATGTAGTCCCACTGTGGAATGCAGGTGTGTGTGTGTGCGTGCACGTGCGTGCGTGTGTGTGTGTGCATGTGTGGGGGTCTGTTTGCGTGGGCAAGGTGTCTTCAAAAGTCTTTGTTCTGCCGGCCATTCTTTGAAGCGGGAGGAAGTCTGAGCACCATAAACCCTGACTGATATCTTCTCTTGAAGGCCACACCTAGCCTTTTGCTACTGGTGGAATGTTGTGTCGGGGGATGCCATCTGTTCCTTTTGGAGGTCCCGACTTGTCTTTATTTTTCCTGGGCCAAGACTATATCTGCTTTATACTGACATTACGTCGTCTCAATCTTTATTAGAATAACACAGTTCCATGTACACACTATTTTATTGATACATAGAATTTGAAAAATATGAATTTCCTTCACTAGGTATGATAAAATTAAAGACTCCCACAATGTTATTGCAGTGATCAAACTGGATGATGAAACCCTGGTGTTCAGGTTCAGAGAGTTTTACTGGACACTCTACTCATCAAAATCAAGGGCTGAACCCTATGAGTTACACTGTTTTCTGTCCTCCCTCTCCTTGCCATCTCTCTCGAGGGAACACATTGATTCACTCGATGCCCCCTTCCCTAGAGAGGAGATATCCAAAGTTATCAGAGGTCTTCCAGTCAGCAGGGCGCCGGGTCCCGACAGAATGAGTTTGAGTTCTTTGCAACGTTTGTAGAGGAGATCTCTCCTTTGCTCCTCGAGGTGTGAGATGAGGCACTGAATTGTGGGAGTCTTCCTCCTACACTGAATGAAGCCCTAATTACTCTGATTTTAAAAGGCAATAAGGATCCTATTTATTGTAAGAGCTACAGGTCAATAAGTTTAATTAACTGTGACTGTAAGATCTTTTCTAAACCTTTGGCAACTAGACTGGACAATGTGATGACCAGTCTAATACATCCAGGTCAGACAGGTTTCATCCGATCCTGCAGTGCCAGTGACAACATAAGGCGTTTGGTGGACGTCATGTGGACTATCCAAAATGATCCCACTCTTGAAGATCTTAGCCCTGCTGAAGCCCTTTCCTTAGACGCAGAAAAAGCATTTGACAGGGTAGAGGGGTGTTACCTTTTGGCTACTTTGGAGGCTTGTGGGTTTGGTAAAAAAATTACTTCCTGGATTAAACTTCTATATAATAACCCCAAGGCCTCTGTAATGACAAACCGGCTTAAATCACAAGCATTCAACCTCTCTAGTGGCACGCACCAGGGCTGCCCCTTAAGTCCTCTACTTTTTGCCTTAGCGTTAGAACCTCTTAGCAGTCTCTATTCACCAAGACCCCAATTTACCTGGGCTCAAAAATGCTGGAAGTGTTCATAAGATAATGCTATATGCTGATGATGCCCTAGTGCTGGTTAGTCCATACCTGCACTTTTACGAGTAAGTAACCAGTTTTTCTCGCATGCCCTGTTATAAAGTGAATTGGACCAAATCGGAGGCCCTTCCGTTGATGCCTCGTTACCCTGTGAAATTGTTTAGACTCAGCGACTTTACATGGCCACAGTCAGGCATAAAATATCTTGGGATTCTGTTTCCTCACTGTTTCTCGGATTTAGTCCGGGTCAATATTGAACCACTATTGGATTCTTTCAACGCAGATGTTGAATGGTGGACTCCCCTGTTCTTTTCTCTCTGGGGTAAGGTTAATGTTATTAATATGATTTGCACCTTAAGGTTCAATTATCTTCTGCATACATTCCCTGTAAGAATTCTGCTTCGTTATTTTCGCCAATTCGACATGATTTGTAATAAATTTATATGGAATGGTAAACGTCCCAGGATCAAGTAGCTGCGTCTGCAGAAGCGTACAGACCAGGGGGGACTAGGTGTTCCTAATCTGCTCCTTTACCACCATGCCTTTGGCCTGAGACATCTGCTTCACTGGGCCCTCCCTCCTGTAAGAGCACTCCCTTGGCATGCCCTTGAGAGCGTCATCTGCAGCCCGCTTCCCTCGTGGCACTTGACTGTCGTGCAACTTCCTGCTGTATTAAAGACTCATCCCGTGGTGTCTTTTTTGCAATATGTTTGGAAGAGGGTTGCATCAATACTAGGTTTTGATCCCAACCTTCACATATCGGCCCCTATTTGGAACAATCCAAGCTTGTGTATCAACAAGTCTCAATTTCTTTGGGAAACCTGGGTGGAAAGGGGCATCCTGAAGTTGGGGGACCTATATGAGGCGGAAGCCCTTAAATCCTTTACCCACTTACAGTCACAGTTTCGATTGCCACAAAGCCAATTCCGGAGATTTCTCCAACTTCGACACTTGCTGGGCAATGTATTTCACTGTTTGACTTATCCCCCCCATTAACTTGGACTGGCTTTCTCAGTCGTGGCAGGTCTCAGGGAGGGTTGGTAAGGCCTAGCTGTTTTACAGTAAGCTTCTTAAGGGCTCGGAGAAGGACTCACTGGCTCTAAAATCGGTGTCGGAAAAAGACCTCAATAAAAACTTTACTGTTCCTGAGTGAGAAAAGATTTTGCAAAATGTTAAAATAATATCAAGAGCGCTGAGAACACGCCTTGTACAATTTAAGTTACTTAATAGAATTTATTGGACACCCTGTAAATTGTATCGAGTCAAAATCTCACCGTCACTATTATGTTGGAAGTGTGGGCTAGAGGAGGGGACACTTGTCCACATAATCTGGAGCTGTCCGATGATTCAGGACTTTTGGTGTGAAATCCACCAGTTTGTCAGGCGGATCATAAAACATTATGTACCCTTTTCGAAAAGGCTGATACATTTGGAGATCCATCACCTTTAGACACACGTCCCTGCTTTACGGTGGAATGGATACAGACTGCTTTGATGGCAGGTCACAAAATCAGTTGGGATCTATCTCGCCAGTTTGACTGGAACAATGTAAGGTTGAGATCAGACATTCACTTTGTGTTCTTTACTGGGTGACTCAAATTTATTGGTGACTATTGTTGTTGACATTTGGTTAATTGTTAGAGTGTTTTACTTTATTTTAATTATTTTTTTTGTTGTTATTGGTTTTTTGCTTTTTTGGTTTGTTGTTCTTTTGGGTGATATGTTTGCAGAAGGACTTCTGCCAACCCATGTTTTTCTTATTGCTTATTGCTTTGTACCATGCTTATATATATATATATATATATATATATATATATATATATATATATATATATATATATATATATATATATATATATATATATATATATATATATATATATATCTGTACTATTTGTAATATTTTGTTGGAATATGATAAACTCCAATACAGTTCAAATCACAAAAAAAAAAAAAGGTCAGGACAAAAATTACCCAGATGACTCTAGAATGAATGCAGATTAGAAGATATATTAATGAACTCCTCAAAGAAGAAATTGAAGTAAGATACACAAAACAAAATTATGATGACAATTTTTTGAAATGTTGACAATTTTTTGAAATGTTAAAAAGGTTTTCAGTTTGTTTATTTGTTTTGCTTCTCAGCCAGTGATCAGAACCTACAAAATGTGTCATACAGTAAAAATAAGAAAAAGTCATTTGGCACTTCATTGCAGTAACTTACTTTGTGTAGTTGAAGGTTGGAAATCGAATACTATTTTTGATGAAAACTGTGAAGTTTTCCACTTCCATCATTGGTGTGCTGTCAGAAAGAATGGATAAAATCATGAGTAAAAATAGATTGAGACTGAATAAAAAGACTCCGTTAAGTGCCCCAGTGAAGAAAAAACACTAACATGAGTTGCTGGGAGAAAAACACGTTTGCTTCCTGACAAATGTCAAGATGTGAGTAAAATGGTTTTCATTTTTGTATCTAGTGTTTTTATCAGATTATATCCACAGTGCAATACAGCTGTAGGCACAACAAATTGTTCTTGACCCGCATTCTTAATGTCACGTAATGAAAAAGGTATCAACCGCTTTAGCAAGGCAGGATCAATCGAAGTAAGGGAGTGCTGCACATACGTTAAAAGTCAATTTTTCACCTTGCTTCCTACTTCAACTAACTTGCTCAATGTAAGTGTGTTTCTAGTTCTGTCTGCACCTATACTATACCTTTTTTGTTTTTGTACTTAAACTAAAAGTTAACACCATGTCTGTGATTCGACTGTTAGACTGCAATTGAAACACAATACAATACGAGAGCTGCAAGCAGCTAAAATGGGCCCTCGCGACCTGCGCACGTTTGGGTATGAACACTTTGGTGTAAGAACATGTTTGTGCAAATGCAGGTGAACATTAGAACCCATTGTTTTAGAAAATGTCAAAAGCATTTGTTTGACGGGCTCAACTAAGTAAATTGAATTGCAAAAATGGTGTTATATTATTTCCTGCCACAAGGTGATGCTAGCACTATAATGGAATGTATGTTGATGTCTGTTGGAATGGACTCTCATTCATTGTGTAAAATAGTGACAAGATGAGATCATCTGGGTCAAATTACAGCAGCATTTCTGAATGAAAACGGACGTAGAGGCCATGCCCATTATCGAAACATTGTATAATTTGGTGGTCAGCAAGCCTGTCTAAAGGCTTATCAGGCTTTCAGCGATGTTACTTCAACGGGCTCAGCAAAGCACATAAAAACGTTTAAAAAATGCTATATTTTTGGCTGCCACCAAGTGGCCCTCACACTACGTCAAAAAATACAATGGTAGGTGTGTTTCGCATTGGACACCCGTGAAATATATGAAATTTTGAAAAGATAAGACCATCCGGGTCTAAATAACGCAACTCTGTTCGTTTTGGTGAGACATCCGACTGTCCTAAAAGTAATGCAAAAATTTATTAAACAGATGGGTTAAGGGTATGAGTCTTCATGTATCTGTAAAGTTACTGATTTTTTTAAGCTTATACAGCTGAATTATTAAGGTTTGTGACACATGTGGCGAAGTAAACAAATACATATTTTGAAGCCCTGCCCCCATCATATTCAGATCTTCATGAAATTTTGATCAATTGTGCCTCTAAGTCTGATAATATACCACAGCTAATTTGAAGTTGACTGGCTCAAGCGTTTAGGAGAAAGAGGGACCAGTTTGGGAGCTGCAAACGAGCAAAAACAGCGCAAACGAGCAAAAGCAGCGCAAAAGTGCACGAAAATTCATAACTCTTTTCTTGTATATCTGAACATATGGCTCGCTGCAACTTTTTTGTAGGTCTTAAGGTCCTACATATGCCTACAAATTTTCTTAGCTGTAGGTCAAACTGGCCGGGACTGGGAGGCTTTTTTCCACTCATAAGGGCATTTGGGGTCCAGCCACTTTTTTCATTTTGGCGAAACATCGGACTTTGAGGTTGCGTACAAGCCACGCCTTTTCTCGAAAAGTCATAAAATTTGAGAACATTCGTGTTCCATGTCTTAATGGTGTTCTGACCAATTTTCAGTTGTTTTTAACTCAAACAGACTGAGCACAATACATGAAAGTTTAAAAAATGACATTTTTATCAACCACTGGGCGGCGCGAGTAGCTATTTCAAAAATGTTTTCACTAAGGTGTTAAAGGCTAAAGTATCCATGTGTCTGAAGTTTTAGATTTTTTTAACTTTCTACATCAGAGTTAAGGTTTTTGTCACTCTTGGTGAAGGAAAAATTGAACACATACTTTGAGCCCCGCCCCTATCATATATGTCGGCGGATCTGCACCAAATTTTGCCCAGTTCTGCCCCTATGTCTGGTAATGCACCACGGCAAATTTGAAAGCGATTGGGTAAAGCGTTTAGGAGAAACAAGGAGCAGTTTGGGACCTGCAAACGTGCAAAAATGGGCCGAAAATGCACATTCAAAAATTCATAACTCTTATTTTGTACATCTGAGCAGATGGCTCGCGCTGACTTTTTTTGTAGGTCTCGAGGTCCTACATATGCCTAAACATTTTCGTAGCTCTAGGTCAAACGGGCCGGGACTGGCTGCACTTTTTCGACCTTAGGTGGCGCTGAAACACTAAAATATCCAAATTTTAGCCAGGCCCAAGAACTTTGCAAAATTTGATGACTTTTCGTGCATGTTTAGACTGTAAAAAATGGGAAAGTTCAGGAAGAGTAACAGGAGACTTCCCGCAGCTGACGCTGCTCAGGCCCTAATAATGACCACCTTGGTGACTTCATCCCCAGAGATAGGTTAGTCCACCTCGGAGTTTCCAGACTCTTGCTTCCTAAAAGGAAGACATGTCCGTGAATTTGAGGAGGTCTTCGAAGTATCCTGCCCACAGACTCACGCTGTCCTGAGTTGAAGTCAATCATCTCCACCATACAAAATGTTGATAGTGAACTGCTTCCCCCTCTTGAGACGCCAGATGGTGGACCAGAACTTCCTCAAAGCCATCTGGACGCCGTCTTCCATGGCCTCACCGAACTCATCCCACACCTGAGTTTTTGCTTCAGTGAATGCTGAACCTGCACTCCGCTTGGCCAGTCAGTACCTCTCAGCTGTTTCTGGAGTCCCACAGGCCAAAAAGGGCTGATAGGACTCCATCAGCTTGACGGCGTCCCTTACCGCTGGTGTGCAATAGCGGGTTAAGTAATCCACACCACTACAGTTAACCGGCACAACTTGAAACAGAGAAAAATCCCTCAAATTCAAAATATTATAAGAAATAAAATATTTATTATATACTCCTGATAGGCTTTATAACTGCTAAATGAGAGTTTAGATAAAGCATGGCACAAAATGCCCTTTGATAATCAACAAAATTAGATTTTTATTTTTTTTTTCACCTGACCCCAATCACCAGTGTCCCCCTGGAGCTAAACCTGGAGGATGTGTTTGATGGGGACTGGTTGGTGGTTGGCCACAGCCATAAGAGACATTGTGGGTCCCCACCATAAATTCATCTGTGTGAAAGGTGAATGGGGATTGAGAAATGTGAGCAGAATGGTGGCCAAAGGCATGAGCCCTGGGGAACAGTAACTCCAAATCCAAGGCCATGGTACTCTGTCACAAACAGGTGGAATGCCCTCCCAACCAAAACAAGATCCATTTCCAATCAAAAGGAGAAGTTCTGTATCTTGAGGTTTGATTCACAAGTGATGGCAGAATACATACAGATGAGCAACATCATGGTATCTTACGTTTTTATGGTATCAATCTCAGCAGGACACCACCCTTTAATTTCACATGTCTTGATAGTGGCTTTAAAATCAACACATCTCCCTGTAAGAATTCCTGAGCAGAAAAAGAAACATTTCTGCAATTTCGTTTTATACACTACTTTGCATGTACACTGTATGGATGAATCATAAAGCGGCCCATAAAATGCGACCATAAACTCACCATAACTTCCTGGCTTATTCACAAGCCGTGTGCAGTTGTTGTCGTGGGTACACTTGTATTTATCCTCACTCTACAAAAACACACATTTCAACTAAATCATTAATGCTGTGTGAATAAATCCATTAACTCATCCATCCACTAAAAGTGTAATAAAAACACTTTTTTTCATAGTTCCACTAGACACATGACCCCGCTTGGTTCCCTGTAACTGGAAAGTCACATGATAATAATAATCTGTGTGCACGTGTGTAATCGCTGGCACATGGCACTTGCTCTTTCTCTTATAATAGAATGTCTTTATTATCATTGTCACAGGTACAATGAAATTGAAAAGTGTTTACCAATCAGTGCAATAGACAAGGTAAAAACAATAAATAAAAGATAAATGAATAAGATAAAGGACAAACTGAAAGTAGCCAGGGCCCAAATGCACACAAACATCACCCCTACACTTTAAAACTCATACATTCAACGAGTCCAATACACACCGCTACATGCACACACTTCATGTTAAAATGAATTCAGTGTCTATTGATTATAGCAGCATTAAGACAGGTTATTACAGTCCGGTATAAGCTTTGCTTGAATCGGTTTGTCCTTGCTCTGGTTGATCTGTACCGCTTGCCTGAAGGCAATATGATGTTTTGTGCTCCTTTCAGACAGCACTAGCTGTGTATGCCTTCCAGTGTGGGAAGAGAGCAGCAAACAATCCTTTGGGCGGTGTTGACGTCTCCCTGGAGCCCCTTCCACTGAGGTTCTGGCTGCTGTTGAACCAGATGCATATACAGTATGTTAGTATGCTCTCAATAGAGGGTCTGTAAAAACACACCAAAAGTTTCTGTGATGTTGTTTTCCCTGAATATTCTGAGGAAGTACAGTCTCTGTTGGGCCTTTTTCAGCAACTCATAGGTGTTTATGCTCCAGGATCCGGTTTCCTCTTTGTTGACTTCCAGGAAGCAATCGGTTCAGAGCATTGCTGCTGTTTTAGCGATAGCTGGAGAGACGAACGATATTTTTCTATTTCTATTTTTTCTACTTTTTATTCTACTACTCGTCGGACCTATGTCCAGTGTTTTTCTTTCCTTTATTTTTGAGGACTGTTTCCATTCTTTGTTCACTAGTGATTCGCCAATTCTCCGAACAGCTCCTAGCTCCGTTCGTCCTCGTTTTCGTGCAGCTCTGCTAGTGTAAGTATTCGCTCGGCTGTACTAAAGTAAGCATGGGTTCGTGCACCTCCACCACATCAGTCACTTGCGACAGCTGCACTATTCTCATGGAGAGGCTTTCACTCCTGGAGGGACGTGTCCATCAGCTAGAGCAGAGTAGTTTGATAATCGGAGATCAGACGGACACATCTGATACTGTGGGCTGTAGCCCTCCCGGTAGTCCGGCTAGCATTAGCCCTAAGCAGCCTGCTAGCCGCGGTGAGCCTGTTCAGATGTATAATTGTTTTAGCTCCCTTGTTAGGAACACTTCATCTCAGTCTACTGGCTCCCAAACATTAGTTTTATAGGACTCCATCACCCGTGACATTAAGCTTAAAACGCCAGCCACCGTAATGTGTATTCCTGGGGCCAGAGCACCCTACATTGAAGCTAGTCTGACACGCAAGAGGCCAAGACACCAGCATAGTGCAAACAACACTAGTTACTCAGATACAGTATATTGATACATGACGGCTCCTACAATACGAGAATGAGGCAGTCTGAGACTACAACTGCTACAACACACATGTTAATACTTAGTCTAGTTCACTGCAATTCACAGACTGTTTCAATACCTAATGCTGAATCCCCTAGTAATAAGATTTCTGCTGAGGTGGTGTTAATTAAGGAAAGTAGCCGTCCCTCCTTAACCGGTCAAATTAGTGACATAATACTGTACCTAGGCGGAATATTAATATTGATACGTGCGCTGTAGCTGTCAACAATCGAATTACTACTTTACTAACATTGTGACGAGGTTTTAATTACTCAAAATAGAAACCAAGCCCCAGCCATCAAAATCTTGTTAGTATTAGTACGACCAACATGAGTACTCACAATAGTTCAGGAAAAATTTCCCAGTTTAAATTCGGCTTCATAAATATTAGGTCGCTCCCCTCAAAAGCCCTTCTTGTAAATGATCTTATTACAGATCACAATCTTAAAGTGCTTGGACTCTCCGAAACCTGGATAAAACCAAATGAATTTTTATCATTAAATGAGGCCTCACCCCCAAACTTTGTGGGCTCACACGTTGCCCGTCCTTGTAGAAAAGGGGGAGGTGTCGCCCTAATTTCAGAATTTGATCTTAAACTTAGCATGAGCAATAATCCCACCTTCAAGACATTTGAGGCTCTCGTGATGCAATCGAGCTCCTCACTACCATTCTATGTGTTAGTTATTTACCGTCCTCACGGTCCATACTCTGGATTCTTAGATGAATTCCCTGAACTTATGGCTGATTTGATAACTCATGCAGATAATATATTAATTATGGGTGACTTTAATATTCATATGAATTCCCCATTGGAGCCACTTACTGTAGCATTTCAAGCAATAATCAATGCATTTGGTTTTACACAAATAATAGAAGCAGCGACACCCTGGCATGGCAATATCTTAGATTTAGTGTTAACCGGTGGCCTAACTGCCTCAAATGTCACAATTTTGCCATATACTAATTGTCACTCCCTCTCACTGGATCAACCACGCCACAAGTTTTCAAAATGTACAGCTGACGTTTAATTATTCTTCACCGTCAAACTCTAAACAATAAATAGAAATACAAATACGATATGGTTATTTACATTATTATGCAAATGAATCCATAACACTATTAAAAGAAAAAGTGCGAACTTGTAACCTTGATGGCTGCCTTCCAACTCTGAGGGGAATGAAATCCAAATGTCCTAATCTTTAATAGGCTGACAGAACAAGTCACTTTGTCGTTTCAACCGACGCTTGTTTCTCCCGGTCTTCTCGACGTCACAGCAGCATATGCCAAATAAACCCGGAAAAGCCACAACAAAAATGTCCCCCGGCAACAAATAAAATACATCGTAATAACGAACATCACAGTAAAACAAATTGAATAACACATTTACAGCTGCACTTTCTAAACTACTGCCTTTCGCAACAGCTGCCTTTCCGTCTTGGTTCAGTCGATAAGCTCACAAACAATTTTAATATGGTTCTTTTAAATTCCCTAAGATCTATAGTGCCGTTGAAACTTAAAACTCGTCCGAAGCAGCACACTCCATGGTTTACGCATGAAATGTGTACGTTTATATTAGACAACTTGAGCGTAAATGGCGAACAACTAAACTCGAGGTTTTCCGTCAGGCCGGGTGCGATAGCATGCTGAAATATAAAGAGGCTCTTATGTTAGCTAAAACAAATTACTTTTCCAAAATGATTGGTCTTAATAAATACAACCCAAAATATTGATTTAATATGGTAGCAAAGTTAACGCAACAGCAGCAGATTAATCATAGCTCCTTCCATTCAGCACACAAATTCATGCGATTCTTTACTCAGCCGATTCAGCTAATCAGGGACGAAATAAAAAAGGCAGCGCCACTTACCCCCTCGGCTATGATTGCTGATGCTAGTTCGGACAATCAGGTTCATGAAAGCCTGGTTACCCTGTCCCAGTTTGATTTAGTATCCCTGGAGTGTCTTACACACCTGGTTAATGCAGCAAAGCCGACGTCCTGCATGCTCGACCCGCTTCCAGGCAAACTCGTGAAAGACTTTTTCCCGGCTTTAGGGTCATCTGTTTTGAATATTATCAATCTGTCACTCTCCTCTGGCATTGTACCTAAAGCTTTTAAAACGACCGTCATTCAACCATTACTTAAGAAACCTTACCTAGATCCTGAAAATCTCTCTAATTATAGACCAGTGTCACGTCTTCCGTTTATTGCAAAAATTCTTTAGAAAGTTCTAGCACAACAGCTTAGCGATTTGATGATTGCTGACAAGAGATTTGAACTCCTTTAGTCAAGATTTAGGGCCAACCACTCAACTGAGACAGCCCTTGTAAAAGTGAGGAATGATCTTCTCTTAGCCTTGGATTTCAACATCTCATCAGTATTATAATTGCTTGACCTTAGTGCCGCATTTGACACTCTTGATCATCATATTCTTATAGAATGTCAAGCGTCAAACGTCGAGCCGTGCAAGGCCTGTAAACTGGAGGCCTGCCTTGCCGAGATTCAACAATGGATGTCTTCCAATTTTCTGCTTCATAGCCCTACTTAAGCAGAGATGTTAATTATCGGCCCTGCTCATCATCAGCACTTGATTAAGAATACCACGATGAACCTGGATAACTGCTCTATTTCCCAAAGTCGTTTTGCAAAAAACCTCGGCGTGATATATGACTCAAATCTCTCTTTGCGGACACATATTAATAACACAACAGGAACGAGGTATTTTCAATTTCGCAATATAGCTAAAATTTGCCCTATTCTTTCTCCTAACGATGCTGAAACATTAATTCATACATTTGTTCCGTCAGGCCTAGACTATTGTAACGTTTTGTTTTCTGAGCGTCCCATGTCCTGCGTCAAGAGCCTGCAGTCTGTACAAAAGGCAGCAGCAAGACTCTTGACAAGGACGAGAAAGTTCGATCATATTACTCCGATACTAGCTGACCTGCTTTGGCTTCCAATACACCTGAGATGCGATTTTAAGGTGTTGTTAATTAATAATAAATTATTAGACGGTTTAGCTCCTTCCTATCCCGTCAAACTGGCATCACCATATGTTCCGTTCCGACAACTTCGTTCACAAATTGCCGGTTTGCTATCGACCCCATGGGCTAAGAAGAAGTCCGCAATCAATCAAGGGTATTTTCCATTCGCGCACCAGTACAGTCGGCCCCCGGTTTATGAACACCCTCTTTTACGAACATTTAGACTTACGAGCGTTGACCGCAGAGTTTTTTGTCCCCCACTTACGCACAAATCTTCCGTCTTACGAACAATACGACATGCCGGCCATTGTATTCGTACATTTATTTTCGCACGCTATTGCTCTTACAATGTCACAGTCCCTGTCCCAGTCACGGTGTCAGTCACGGCCTCAGTCACGGAGATGCTATTGGCCGGCGTCACGTCAATCACAGAAATGCCGACATGCTATTGGCCGAACGCCTTTATCTGGCTTGATGGCACAGCTGGTCGGGATGGAAGGAAGGAGAGAAAATGAGTGAAAAACGGAAGGAAGGAATGTTGTGAAGACTTTGCAAACTTTATCTGTTAGACATGGCTTCTAAAATTGCAAGTGGCGGTAAAGGAAGAAGTAAGAGGATGATGACAATAGAAACCAAGCAGGAGATAATAAAAAAATACGAAGGAGACGCACGCATAGTTAACCTTGCTCTTGAGTATGGAAGTAACCGCTCGGCAATCTTCTAAGGGCAAGACTTTCCTTGCCGGGGGACGGGCCTCGCTCGACAACAAAATGGAGAGGCTTCTTCTATTATGGATCAAAGAGAAGGAAATCGCCGGTGATATGTTTTAGTTTGAGAAAAGTTCTTGTTTAAGAAAATAAATCAATAAATTCTGCGGGTTGGTCTCTGCTCACCTCCGTCTCCACTCAGCTCAAGTCACGTTGCCCCAGAGGATAATTTCATGTATCCTTTGTATATCCATGTTAATTAATTTAACTGAACAGTAGATTATGGTACTAATTTTAAATATGTGTGTAAATTCGTGATGATTTTAACTATGATTTCACCACGCGTTGTCAGTCAATGTGTACGTACAACTGACCTCGCTTTGCTACATCAACGAACTCATCTGCTCACGCACAACATGGTAACGCTGATATGCTATTGCTCTTACAATGTCACAGTCACTGTTACAGTCACGGTGTCAGTCACGGAAATGCCGATATGCTAATGGTCGAACGCCTTCCTCTACCTTGAATGCACAGCTGGTCGGGACGGAAGGAAGGAGCGAAAATCAGTCAAAAACGGAAGGAAGGAATGTTGTTAAGACTTTGCAAACTTTATCTGTTAGACATGGCTTCTAAAATTGCTAGTGGCGGTAAAGGAAGAAGTAAGAGGATGATGACAATAGAAACGAAGCAGGAGATAATTAAAAAAAAAATACGAAGAAGGCGCACGCATGGTTAACCTTGCTCGTGTGTATGGCCGTAACCGTTCGACAATCTTCTAAGGGCAAGACTTTCCTTCCCGGGGGATGGACCTCGATCGACAACAAAATTGAGAGGCTTCTTCTATTATGGATTAAAGAGAAGGAAATCGCCGGTGATATGTTCTAGTTTGAGAAAAGTTCCCGTTAATGAAAATAAATAAATAAATAAATTCTGCGGGTTGGTCTCTGCTCCCCTCCGCCTCCACCCAGCTCAAGTCACGTCGCCCCAAGGTAAATGTCATTTTTCCTTTGTATATGTTATTTAATTTAACTGTACAGTAGATTATGTCACTCATTTTTAATATGTGTATAAAGACGTGATGTTTTTACCTAAGGTTTTTGCACGCGTTGCACGAAATTCACTAATTAACATAGGTTTGGATTGCCCGTCATATGAGCAGTTCAAGTTACGAGTGTAGCCGCTGAATGGATTAAGTTCGTAACACGGGGGCCCACTGTACTATGTAATGCCCTACCTATGGAAGTCCGCGCTGCCACCGCAGTAGAGATGTTTAAATCCAGACTAAAGACACATTTATAATCAAAAACGTTTAGTTAATGGGCCTGTCTGCAGCTTTCTTCATTTAGTTTCCTGCCCCCTTCTCCTGGTTCGGAGAGGGGGCTAGCTAGATGGTGAAGGTTGACTTGACTGCCCCCATTTGGCCCTGTGCTGATCGACCATCACGGGTTAAGAGATCGACCGTCTGCGGTCCACTTGGTTGGACTGTGGGAAGGTTCCTGCCCAATGTCTTTGCCTGCTGTCAAGTCATCATTGTGCTGTCATTACACAATATGTTTTCTGTAATCTATATTTTTTACCTGTATTTGTCTGTAATGTGTATCTATTTGTCTCTATTTGGTACATGCAGCATCCACTTTATCCTGTGGGTCTCTTCCCACCTGTGGTCCCTTCTGAAGGTTTCTGATTTTCCCCAGATTGAGGTTTTCTAGTTTTTCCTTCCCCTTCTGGGAGCTTCGACAGGGGATGTTGTTGTATACCTTACACCGAAAAGATGTCTCTGTTTGACTTATGTTTTCATCTGTGAACCCCTTCGACACCTTGGTGATATAGGGTTATACAAATAAAATTTGATTGACATGCAAGAGGCCCAGACACCACTTAAGTGCAAAACAACCCTAGTTACTCGGACATATTGATACATATCGGCTCCAACAATACTAAAATAAGGCGGTCTGAGATTACAAAGAAAACCATAGCTCGGACTTGTAATCTCGCTAGAAAGATGAGTGGGCATCGAGTAATTGTCTCCGGCCCTCTGTTTGCGAGAGGCAATGATGAGAGGTTTAGCACAGGCGTGTCACACTCATTTTTGTTGCGGGCTACATTGCAGTAATAGTTTCAGTCAGACGTATGATTGTGAAGTTAAATAAATTTGTAGTGTTTGTCACACACCGAGTTTCGATTTCGGAGGCTGGTAAAATCTGTTCAAAAGAAAGATTGGGAAGTAAAAATGCATTATTTTTTAAGTTAAAGACAACTTGCAAATTTGGTATTGTCGCAACAAATCAGCATTTTGTGGGCCACCTAAAATGATGAGGCGGGCCAGATGTGGCCCCCGGGCCTTGAGTTTGACACCTATGGTTTAGCAGAATATTCTCGCTTCATCGGTGGATGGCTAGTTTCTGTAGAGAGCAAGGTTTACAGTTTGTAGATAATTGGCCCTCTTTCTGGGACCGGCCCGACCTGCTAAAGAAGGACGGCCTTCACCTTAACTGGGAAGGCGCCATCAATCTTTCTAGAAACATAGATTACTGTATGAGCCTTCCATGACCTCTCACATTAGAGCATGTCGGGTCGCAGGTGATTAGCGAGCCTGCTAGAATGGGTGTGGAGTCGTTAAGGCTAGAGTTAACCGGCACTAGGCTGGACTGTTACAACACACATAGTAGATTTAGTCTAGGTCACTGCAAAACACACACTGTTTCAATACCTAATGCTGAATCACATAGTGATAAGACTTCTGCTGAGGTGGTGTTAATTAAGGAAAGTAGTGATGCTTTCTTAACCGGTTGGATTAGTGACGTAGTACCTAGACGGAATATAAATATTGATACGTGCGCTGTAGCCATCAACAATCGAATTCCTACTTGCCTAACATTGGGATGAAGTTTTAATTACTCAAAATACAAACCAAGCCCCGGCCATCAAAATCTTGTTAGTATTCGTACTACCAACATGAATAATCAGAATAGTTCAGGAAAATTTTCCCGGTTTAAATTCCACTTCATAAATATTAGGTCACTCTCCTCAAAAGCCTTTCTTGGAAATGATCTTATTAGAGATCACAATCTTAATGTGCTTGGTCCCTGCAAAATCTGGTTAAAAGCAAACGAAATTTTATCATTAAATGAGGCTTCACCCCCAAACTTTGTGGGCTCACACATTGCCCGTCCATGTAAAAAAGGGGGAGGTGTCGCCCTAATTTCAGAATCTCATCTTAAACTCAGCACAAGCACTAAACACACCTTAACGACATTTGAAGCTCTCGTTATGCGATCGAGCTCCTCACCACCCTTCTATGTGGTAGTTATTTGCTGTCCTCCCAGTCCGAATTCTGGATTCGTGGATGAATACCCTCAATTTATAGCTGATTTAATAATTTATGCAGATAATATATTAATTATGGGTGACTTCAATAGTCATATGAACTCCCCATTGGAGCCACTCACTGTAGCATTTCAAGCAATAATCAATGCATTTGGTTTTACACAAATAATAGAAGCAGCGACACCCTGGCATGGCAATATCTTAGATTTAGTGTTAACCGGTGGCCTAACTGCCTCAGATGTCACAATTTTGCCGTAAACTAATGCTATGTCTAAACACTATCTTATAACATTCGAAGTCCTAGCTCAGTGTGGTCTTATTGACCACAACCAAGTCTTTAAGAGCCGTGATATCAACTGATCAACCACAGTTGCACTTTCTGAACTACTGCCTTTCGCAACAGCTGCTTTTCTGTCTTTCATTGGTTCAGTCTGTAAGCTCACAAATGATTTTAATATGGGTCTTTTTTAATTCCCTAAACTCTATAGCACCATTAAGACTGTTTACGGATGAAACGCGTACGTTGAAATTGATGAGTAGAAAACTTGAGCATAAATGTCGAACAACCAAACTCGAGGTTTTCTGTCAGACCTGGTGCGATAGGATGCTGAAATATAAAGAGGCTCTTAGGTTAGCTAAAACAAATTACTTTTCCAGAATGATTGGTCTAAAGAAATACAACCCCAAATATTTATTTGATGCAGTAGCAAAGCTAACGCAACAGCAGCAGATTAATCATAGTTCCCTCCATTCAGCAGAAGATTTCATACAATTCTATACTCAGTGGATTCAGCTGATAAGGGACAAAATAAAAAAGGCAGCGGCACTTACCCTCTTGGGTTCTGTGATAGGACAATTAGGCTCATGAAAGTCTAGTAACCCTGTCCCAGTTTGATTTAGTATCCCTTGAGCGTTTTACACACCTGGTTTATGCAGCAAAGCCGACCTCCTGCATGCTCGACCCGCTTCCAGGTAAACTCGTTAAAGATTTATTCCCGGTTTTAGGGTCATCTGTCTTGAATATAATCAATCTGTCACTCTCCTATTGATGACAATAAATTTGAACTCCTTCAGTCAGGATTTAGGGCCAACCACTCGACTGAGACAGCCCTTGTAAAAGTGAGGAATGATCTTCTCTTAGCTATGGATTTCGACATCTCATCAGTATTATAATTGCTTGACCTTACTGCGGCTTTTGCCATCATATTCTTATTGAACATCTTAAATCATGTGTTGGTATCTCGGGATCAGCACTTTCTTGGTTCTGATGTTACATCCTGGGAAGGACGCATAGTGTCTCTTATGGCAATGCGATCTCTGAATCTTTCTCCATCTCATGTGGTGTCCCACAGGGGTCAGTACTTGGTCCCTTTCTGTTTAACTTCTACATGATCTCTTTTGGCGATATTATAGGTAAGTATTCATTGCTACGCCGATGATACCCAACTATACATGCCTTTAGAAATAACAGATCTGTGCAAGTGCAGTAAACTGAAGGGCTGAATAGCCGAGATTAAATAATGGATGTCTTCCAATGTTCTGCTTCTTAACCCTAGTAAAACAGAGATGTTAATTATTGGCCCTTCTCATCATCAGCACTTGATTAAGAATACCACTCTGAACCTGGATAACTACACTATTGCCAAAAGTAGTTTTGCAAAAAAACTCAGCGTGATATTTGACTCAACGCTCTCTTTTCGGGCACATTAATAACGCGACAAGAATGGCGTTTTTTCACCTTCACAATATCGATAAAATCTGCCCTATTCTGTCTCTTAGCGGTGCTGAAACATTAATTCATGTATTTATTATGTTGTGCCTTGACTATTTTAACGTTTTGTTTTCCGGGCTTTCTGGCATGTCCTGCGTCAAAAGCCTGCAGTCTGTACAAAATGCAGCAGCGGGAGTCTTGACAAGGACGGGAAAGTTCGATCATATTACTCTGATACTAGCTGACCTGCTTTGGCTTCCAATACACCTGAGATGCGATTTTAAGCTGTTGTTAATTACTTATAAATTTTTACACGTTTTAGCTCCTTCCTATCCTGTCAATCTAGCATCACCATATGTTCCGTCCCGACAACTTCGGTCACAAAATGTAGGTTTGTTATCGACCCTGCGGGCTAAAAAGAAGTTCACGGGATCAAGGGCTATTTTCCGTTTGTGCGCCAGTACTATGGAATGCCCTACCTATGGAGGTTTGAGCAGCCACCTCAGTAGAAATCTTTAAATCCCAATTAAAAACACATTTATACTCACAAGCATTTAGTTAATGGGCCTGTCTGCAGCTTTATTCTTCTTTTTCCTGCCTCTTCTCCTGTCTCAGAGAAGGGTCTAGCGAGATGGTGAAGGATGACTTGACTGCCCCCATTTGGCCCTGCGCTGATCGACCATCGCGGGTTAAGAGATCGACCAAATGCGGTCCACTTGGCTGGACTGTGGGAAGCCCAAAGGCTCTGCCTGCTGTCAAGACATCATTGCACTATATAGCACAATATGTTTTCTGTAATCTATATTGTGTATCTGTATTTGTATGTATTGTGCATTTGTATTTGTCTGTATTTGGTACATGCAGCATCCACTTCAACCTGTGGGCCTGGAAGGGGGCTCCCCCCACCTATGGTCCCTTCTGAAGGGTTCTGATTAATCCCATATTGGGGTTTTTTAGTTTTTCCTTGTCCTTCTGGGAGCTTTGACAGGGAATGCAGTTGAGTACTATTAAAGGAAATATGTGCTTTTATAAATATAATGTATCAATAAAATAGTGTGTCCATGTAACTGTGCTATTCTAATGAGGATGTGAGACAACAGTATAGATTCCGCTGCCCACAGCACTCAACCAGGGTTGATGACTCTCTGCCTTCGTCTCCTTCAACAAAGCTCCTGCAATCAAAATACACAACCTTCAACAAAGCTCCTGCAATCAAAATACACAACCAGCATTGATGACTCCCTGATTTCATCTTCTTCAACCAAGCTGCTGCAACCAAAACACTCAACCAGCATTTAGGACTCTCTGATTTCGTATTCTCAACAATGACTGATTCGCGGACAACGACCTTTGAATGCACACAGACACTCACACACACACACATATGCACACACACGTGCTTCCACTCAGTGAGACCACACCTCAAAAGTGTGTAAGAACTGGATGCAAAAGATGAAACATTGTCACTGTTGTGACTACTCATGGTAGTAACAGTGGTCAATTGTTTCACTATGTTGTAGTATGGGCGATTTTTCAACAAAAACAACTACGCTAGTAACTAGTTTGACGCAAAAGGTTTTTCTAGGTTCCTTCAATTGGTGACCCCGACGTGATTCTTGGAAGATCAGATTGAAAAGGACAGAGGAGTGGGCAGAGATTTTGCCGGATTTTGGTTTCCCTGGTGCACCAAATAAAAGGTAAGCAGAAACCTGTTGTATATCCCGATTCTGCTTGGTTGAATATTCTCAAATTTGGGAGACCGAAGGCATGGTGATTATTCTTAAGCACTGTAATTGACATTTGACATTTTTTAATTTTAACCGTGGTAACAGAGGACACAGATAGGTGTTTAGTTACATTTGACACTGTTTAATTTTAACCGTGGTAACAAGGACACGCCCCGCTCAAACAACTGTGGTAACATATAGAGGGCATGGATCAGAGTTTAGCTTTAACTGTGGTAACAAAGGACCTGGCCTGATAGATAAATGTATATTTGCACATTTGGCTGAGGATTTTCAAATGGCAGAAATGGAAGTCATTGCATTAGGAAAAGATTTGAGGGAGAAGATAGAGGAAAATGGATGGATGAAGAGAAGTTTGCCCAGAAAAATGGAGTATGATTAGTTGCGGCAAAATTTGCATGAAATGTGTTTGAGGATGACTGCTGTGGCTGCTGTTCAGGAGGAAAAAGAGGGTCAATTTGACCTACCAAAACCAATTCAAGACATTAAAAAAAAGAAAAAAAAGGACCGATGATAACCTCTTCGTATCCATTATCACCATCGGAGATTGCAGAGCAGGACAGGCCTACTGCACCTCCTGAGCACACTGAGCCATCCCAAACTGTATCTAATAATTATAAGGTGGCTTTGCAGGCCCCAGTTAATCAACTGGTTGGGGAAGTCTTTTTTGTAATTGCCACTACTGAAATGACTGACCGACAAAAACTTGTAGAAGACATAATGGCAGCTAATCGACAGGGAAACATGGTGACTGACCAGACGAGACCCTGAAACCATGACAGACAACCTGACTGAGCAGTTGGACAAGGCGGACTGTGGACAATGTGTATCACATGATCCAGAGCGTTTGTCCTTAGTAGATAAAGACATTGAGACAAGGGGGGGGGCTTGTTTGATTTCAGATTTTTCCAACAGATGAAGAGAAGCCAGACAATAAATGATGACTGCTTTTTGACTCCCTACTGATGAAAAGATTCAGACTAGATCAACAACTGGAATTCAAATTAGACCACATGACAGATATACCCAAACATTGGAAAATTACTCCATGATACCAGCCCCTCATGGGTTGATTTATCAAGAAATGACATTAAAGATTAACATGTTTTGCAGAAGATGCTCCCCGCATTGGTGGGTGGCGGCGAGTCCAGGATCCAAGCATTCAGGAAACACACTGATGGTATGAATTTTACTTGCAGGAACCACACTGATGGTATAAATTTCACTTGCGGCGACATGGTAAGATTAATTCAGGCATGCTGTTCCTCAGTTCACAAATCTGATTAAATCATGAGGCATTCCGGCCTTGATGTGGTTCAACATGGTTTATTAATTACTCCGTTTGCCATGCCACTGTTTGCTTTGCTCCAGGACCTCTTTTCTTCTTCCGCACCAACAGTTCCAAAACTTCCAGACTTCAAACCCACCTCAATGCCTGCCTGACCTTGTGGACAGATAAGAATTGTTCACATCCATCCTGTGAAAAATCATCTTGCGTAATTTTTAGAATGGCAGCTCTAGACACACTTCCTATGGAGGTCAGGGAGGTCTTTCCGAAGACCCTGATCTCCTGGAAGGTAATGAGGGATATTTTAATCAACATGTGACTCATCATTTAAAAATGTATTTTCACAGGCAGAACTAATCTGATGAGGGTGTGCAAGAATGCAGTGTGAAAGAATGCAGGAACGGCTTCTAAGAGTTCAGTTAGCAGAAGCGCTCGAAAAAGCAAATGACAAAAAGGCCAAAAAGAAGGAGGCAGATCAACAGATGTGGATGGCTGAGGGACGGCCAGCGAGAGACAGAGGGGCGGGCTGTGGAAGGGGGAACACCTATGGAGGTCAAGGCGGCTCTCGCCAAGCTCCAAATCAAGGCTGCTTCAAGTGTGGAGGTATGGACCATTGGCGGAGACAGTGCACGTTTCCTTGGCCAGAACAGGGCCAACATTGGGGCCCTCCTCTCGAAAGGTGTCAGAGGAAGTCGACCTCCAAGAGGGGAAGAGTGACCCGGCCCCCGGGTAAAAGCAACAACTGAGCCAGCCACAACAGCAGGCGGTCACCAGCCAGTTCAATGTAGATGGCGATGACTGGGCCAATCATGGGTTTTGGCAGACTTCCCACAACTCTGCCTGTCTCCACACTACAAAATGACTCATATAACTGGACAATCTCTCACCCGCCGCTTGGTGTTGACTGAAAATCGAGCCCCTATTCATCTCATGAGGCAAGACCTGCAGACAGAGACAAAAGCAACCATCTACTGCAGCCCGGAAGGACTAACTGATCACTTCCAGAGAGGCGTGTCCTTCACTTGTCACACCAGCCCACAGATGGCCAGGACGATGATGCAAAGTGACTGATCTGAGCCCACCGCTGACAGTTATTGGGCCAGACTACTATCTGAACTAAAGGACGGAGGGGGTGTCTGCTTGACTTTCCTGTAGTGGGTACCCTGAATCAACTCGCTTTGCTGCCCCCATGCCACTGCCGACCCTCTCCATCTCACACTGTTGTAGGACCACAACAATTATTTAATATATCAGGAAGCATTACTATCGATCAAAGGCAATGAGTGGAAATTGACAAGCCACCAAATTTAGGTGGGGAAACGAGGACTTGTGACGTACACATCACTGACAGATAAAGCAATCTCAATAGATCATGAAGGGTGAGTCTTCCACAACACACATAACACTTGCTGTAGGACCAGGCTGGGAGGCACGTGAGCTGGAATCCATGGTGCGGCAATGACAATTGGCGAATGGTTGGACACAAAGTGAATACTCCTTGGTATAGTATTCCCAGAGCACTGAATGTCTTTGTATTCAGATTGACACGGTGGATGTGGGGTTTTTGGAGCAGGGCACACTCACTCGATTCCACGGCAGGGAGCACATGGACCACGAGGATGCCACTCCGCTTTTGGACAGGTTGCTGAACTCATTGTGGTCCGCGGTCCCCGTTGACGTAGGCTTTTGCTACCCTGCACTTGTTACCCGGTAACATTCAAAATCACAAAACATAATTCTGAATGTGCCAATACCCATGACTGTGAGAGGCTGGAGTCCTTGAGTTATCGGACTCCCCTTTCAACACTCTCCGTTCTCCCAGTTTTGAAACAGTATTGTGTAAATTCCTGTATGGCACAAAAATTACTGAAACACCTTGCATTCCTGTGCCAGACCCACATCGTTGTTGGAGCGCGTTGAGCCCAACAATGCGATGGTTCACTGTGATTGATTTGGCTAATGCATTTTTCTGCCAGCCACTGGCAGAGGAGTGCAGAAAATATTTCGCTTTCACATTTAACGGCTGCACATTGCAATATACACACATCTCCATAGCCTGTTAGCCGAGCCCTCAATTAAGTTTTGTTCGAGATGCTACAACCAGCAGGGGTAGCGGAGGGCCACATACTGATCCAATATGTAAACGATTTATTTAATTGGTGGTAAGTCTATTTAAATCTGCTTGTCCACAACTCATCTCTATCTTACTCATTTTGATGAATTGGGGTTAAAAGTGTCATGGGACAGGTTACAGTGTGTTGATGAGAAGTGCAATTTTTGACATGACTGAGTTGAGATGGTGACCCGAGACTTAAAGCTAGACCAAACTTTTGGTCGCGTCCTCTTCGAGGGGACAGGGTCCCCTTCACCGACGCCTGTTGCTGGAGGAAAACCTTAAGACCCGGTGGAGGCCCTGCACGCGAAGGAAGCGAACTCAGACTTGCAGACCATTTGGACGACCGGCGACTTCCCCAAACCATTGACACAAACAGCAGAAGTAAAGGACAAGTGCGTGGCCCTTGAATCGGCAGAACAAAAGGGTTTGTTACAGATATCGGGGATCCAGTGGCTCACATGGACTTGGTTCGTCACCTGGACGATGCAATAGACAGAGCAACAGAGGTGGCTGTCATCAAATGCACAAGACATGACAAAGCAAATACCCACGGGGCATGGGGAAGCCGAGCTGCCGATGCAGAGGCAAAGGCAGCGGCGGGTTAGCACTCTGAGGTGTCAGGATTTGGCTTCTGAAGATGAAAAATGCAAATGGAAGTGTAGTGGGGTTATGTACGTGGAACAAAGGAGGCTTTTGTGTGGTGCCGCCACTTGGCGACTTTATGGGTTCCGAAGTAGAGAAGGTTCCACTAAGTCTTTACCCAAACCATTTCAGCTCCCTGTTGCTACTAGGGTCAGAGCCTCCATACCCAGGTAGCTTGAGAGGGGTGTGCTCCGCTAACAACCTCCGCTAACGGTTGGTTGAACTCGGGGGGGTGTTGTTTTGGTATCCGCAGTCGCCATGACGCTTTGTTGACACTCTGGTCAGCTGAATTTTGAAACCATGGAACGAGAGAAAATTGATAGTTGGATGGTTGCTCTGGAACAGACTCTTCTGCGTATTGACAGAGAAGAGGACATCCAACTCCAATTTGCTTCAACCACGAGAAAAGGCAAGTCGCTGACCGGAATGCCCAGTATGAGCTTGCGCATTTGTGACACTCAGAGCTTTAAAAAAAAAATTCTAACACACAGACAGAACACTGACTAAAGGAGATTTACTTCCTGGTGACCTGGATCAGAAATCAGCTACGTTTAGTGCTCAGTCTGTGTATTCTCGCAGAGCTTTAAAAAAAATTCAAAAACACAGACAAAACACCTGTCACATTCTGTCTGGGTTTTTTCTGTTGTGGGATTAGTTTGTGGCGTTTTTGGTCTATTTTGCCTTTCATTTGTTGTTTCCCACCCGTCTACCTCTCCTCCCTGTCTCGTTAGCTTGATTTCGTCCACCTGTTGTCCGCGTGTTCCTGCCCCTTGCGTGTTAGCAAATCCAATTCCCCTACCTCATGTTCCCATCCAGCGGTTGTGTGTTTCCCCTGATTAGTCTTCATTTATTCAACCCCCTGTCTTGTCACACTAGTTGGGCCATTGCATACCCTACCTCGTTGATGTTTCTTTCCCCCGCCATTCCAATTGCTCACATCCCCAGTCTCCCGATCACAGTTCTCAGTGAGTTTTTTTTTTAGTTCTTTTTCGTTTAGTACATTGTCCAGTTTCTATCTTTGATTGTTCCTGCCTTCTTTTTTTTTTAATTAAACCTCTATTATTGACCACATTCTCTCCTGGCTTCCTTGCTTCCCTGGATCCACCCTCCCGCACCTCCGCACTCCACTAGCCATGCTCTGTCATGACACAACGACTGAAGGAGATTTGATTCCCGGCGAACTGGATTAGAAATCCGCTACATTTAGTGTTCAGTACGTGTATTCTTTCTTATAGCTTTTTGTCATAATCAACATTCCGAGAGTCGCTGAAACACCAGCGGAAAGCTCGGCGCAAGCAAACGCGTTGGCAACGCGACTTCTCCCCCCTTCTAATTCTCATTGTTGAAGCAAACTGGCGTTGGATCACGGAATACCGGAATCACGCAGCAAGAATACACTGAAGCAAAACTTATGACAGCAGGCAGCCGGAGCTGAGTCCGCTGCATGCACTGCCCCAAAAGCGCTGCATCTCAAAGGGGAGCACACAGAAATCACTCCCACCAATGCTGGCTCATCATGTACTTTTAGCTGGCTTTGAGTCACAAACCACTCGCTGGAATTGGGAAAGTGTTCGCTCTGAGAGCAACTTGTAGTTTTGGTGGACTGTGTAACATGTTACGTAGTGTGTATGGTATTTTCATTTATTTACATTTTTTTTCTATTTGAGTGGATGTCTTCTTAGTTAAAGCATTTGAGTGGCGTGTGAGAAAGAGAGAGTGTGGTGTGGTCGAGTGGGACTCATGTGAAACGGGAAAAAAAACAAAACAAAAATAGCAGACTTGGCTATGAATTGGTCCTGTCATGATGTGTTATTTAGTAGGTAGACAGCAGAATTAGAAACTACGGATTTACCCCAATGGAATCCGAGAAGCTTCCTCCTTCCCCTTGTCAAATTTACAGATTGCATAGCTTGAATAATGTATATGAATGTATTAGTATGAAGTTAGTAGCTGCAAATAAAGAAAATGCTGATTTGGCTCCATTCTCGTGCAGTGTGTGGCCGCTTCTTTAGTTCAGCATTCTGCTTTGTCAGTCACCTTGTTAGTTAGAGTTAAGGGCTAGACAGAAGAAGGAGTGCAAATCCCCCCACCCCCCCCCCCACCCCCGCCTCACTTCATCAATCCGATTTCAATAAGCTACCATCTTCCTCTGTCCCTCAGTCTGAACACAAACAAAAGGGCTGAAGACCAGGAACTTCCGACCCAGAACCCCACGACCAGGAACTCATAGTTCCTGGACTGTATGGTGTGAAAGGGTTAATTTAGAGCCGTTGATAAGCATGTCTGGATGCTAATAGCTGTAGCCGGCGGCACCATCTTGAACAAGATTCCTGTCCGTGTTCTTGTTCAAACATACACTACAATTCATATAAGCACACCAATAATAAGAGGAAAAACAGACCAAAATTAACTTTGTGTTATAGATCTAAATGAGAATGATACAACACCATGTGCATGGACTTTCTACTGTATCACGGCTCCGTCTACTCAACCCACATAACCTTCCATGTATGTGCCACATAATTACACATCTGAGAATTGTACAACATTTACAAATTAAATTAAGAATATAAGTACGTTTAAGACTCTTCTACAAAACTAAAACAATGTTAAAATTTTCATTTGAAAAAAAGGAAGAAAAAAAATAACTTTTATTAGAGATTCGTGACTCAAGTGGGGGCCACACGAAACTTCGCAAGCGGGCACAGCGCCATATGTCACATGAGGATCTTAAGCACAAATCTACATGCGAGAACCCCTCTACCCATACATCTAGTTCCAGTGCGTGAGGTCTTCCAACTCTGGTTTTCTCATTATCCTCTGCACCTGCCTCCAGACTTCTGGGTACAGACAAGACCGACCCTAACATTACTTTTATAATACTCACAATACTTTTAATATACTCACAACCATAACTGGAAAAATGGAATTGCTATTCTAAATGTACTGTAGTTAGTTCATTACACTGATACACAGCCAGTGGAAGATTGGCTTAAGCCTAAAAACAATACAACTCATTTCATCTGTATTGTATTGTAAACCTTTTAAGACATGACAAGATACAGAATCGTTATGTATTTTAATCGATTTATTACATAGCTTCACAGCAAAGTTATGCATTGTTTTTTATGCTTTAGAAAAAATGTACATTCCACAGTTTAAATGTTAATATTCAAGTTCAGTCAACTAGGTTAAGGACATACATTTCACAAATAGATGGTTTTGGAGGGGCTAATGTTATTAGCTAGTCTACATCATCATTATTTTGTCTAACATAGGCTACTGTATAACTTGAGTTTTTGTATACTTTATTGTGATACATATTGACCACAACTACATATTTATAGACTATTATTAAAAGCAATTGTACAGTGAAAATTGTTCAGTGAAAATTAGTGTTAGCTTACCTTGTCATTATTGCTACTTGCGACAGGGATCTTGCTGACAAGGTTTCCAAATGCTGGTGAATCCACTGTGGAAAGCGGCTGCATATCTTCTACGTACGACATACTCCACCAAGAATCTCCTAACCTCTTGAGGTGGAAGTTGCATCCCCAATCAAGAGAACTTTGTTTTATCCCCACTTGCAATCCTCCGTGTGTTTTCTTCTGGCCAACTTTACGTTACTATGGCGCTGCTCAAAATGTATGGACAACTCTTTAGGTGTCACGCACAAAGTGCACCTAACTAAAACAATTCTTCTTGTCTTTATCTCTGACAAACTTAAAGTAAAGGGCATATGCTCATCTTGTGTACGTAGTCAACATATACAAACTGTAGTCTACTGCTGCTGCATTAATCTCTGCTATAGAAGATACAGTACTAATAAGGAATTAAACACAGACTTCTCTCCTCCGATCTCGCGGTATTTTTTGCTCCTTCCCACCCTAATCTAAATGGTAAAAGGGTAAATGGACTTTCACTTACATAGCACTTTTCTACCTTGGGTACAGTTGGTGTAGTACCTTGACGGTAGGGGGATGGAACCCACAGCCTCTCAGCTGGGAGACGACACTCTACCACCGCGCCATGCCGCCCCCAATTTCCCTGCTTTGCTGAACTTTGTCCTGTGCTGTCTACTGTCCTAACTATGTTTGTAGCCTCTTTTAAGTATTTTTCCATTGACATCTAACCATGGAACTGGTCAGCTGGGCTCGACAAAATTTTGCAGGTGGGGGGAATCTTCTTGCCTTGTTGGTACGTTTGCCACCGGATATGCCAAGGACAGTTATAATTATGTAAATAATTTTAATCCGTTCCAAGTCTAAAAAAACAACATTTACTAAGTTTTTTTTTTTTTTTTTACTATTTTACACCAACTGCACTGCATACTGTCTATCATAAATAAAAAAAGGGTAGAAATAGACACTGTGTTTTATTTTAATAAAAGATATCCTATCTAAAATGATGAAAAAAACCAAAATGCAAATATTTTGGACGTTTTATTTTTACCAATTGTAACATACAGAACATTAAAGGTTATGATACACAGAAATTTTGTAAAAAAAAAAAAAATGCAAAAATTAATACTAAAAGATCATTTGAACACACAGTAAATAAAAAGATCATGATCATTTGAACATAAAAAAAACCAACACATTTTCATCAATTTTTCGGAGAATCCTCTTCCATCAAAACGTCCTGTAGGTTGATTGGGGGTGTCGTCTCTCGAGCCATTCTCTTTGGTTAGGGAGCTGTTGCCACAGGGTGTTCCTTCCTTTTCATAAAGAACCTATCTTGAGTCACTTGTTTTTGGCTTTTTTTTTTTTTTTTTTTTTTTTTTTACAACTTTACTGAAGTGGTTAATAACAACATCATTAAATCCATAAGCACCTCTACTGCTTGTGGCTTTATCGGGATGGTAAAGTTCCATGAAGTTCTGAATATCATTCCATTTAGCACAAATATCTTTGATATCAGCAGTAGAGGCATCCTTCCTTCCTTCATCCGAAGACATCTCCTCTGTCAACGTCTTCTTCTGCTCTTCCTAAAGGTGTTGGAGTTCTTCTGTTGTCAGCTCAACACGTTGCTCGTCGATTAGCTCCTCGACATCACTGTTGTCCATTTCTAACCGTAAGTTTTGGCCCATCCTGACAATTTCATCAATAAGTTGAGTGTCCTCTTGGGATTCCTCTTTAACATCAACATCAGCAGCTGTGCTGGGACTAGCAAAACTCCAGAACCCCTCAAACTCTCGTTCCATCACACACTCGGACCACAATTTCCTCCATGCCGAATTTAAGGTCTTGTATGACACTTGGTTCCAGGCTTTGTCGATGAGGGTGATGCAGTGGTCGATGTTGAAATGATCTTTCCAAAAGTCTCTAAGGGTTAGCTCCGTATCATTAGTCACCTTGAAGCATCATTGAAAAAGGAATTTGGTGTAGAGCTTCTTGAAATTTGCAATGACTTGCTGGTCCATGGGTTGAAGCAGAGGTGTTGTATTAGCAGGAACAAACTTGATTTTGACAAAATCAAATTCCTCAGTCAAGTCTTCTTCCAAACCTGGAAGGTGGGCAGGAGCATTATCCATGACTACACAACATCGTAGTGGCAACTTGTTTTCCTCCAAATATTTCTTGACGGCTGGGGCAAACACTTCATGCACCCACTCTACAAATTTGTTTTGTCAGCCAAGCCTTTGTGTTTGACCACCACATTAACAGTCAATCTACTTGCTTTTGGCACAAATTGTGTCTTCACTAAGAGTATCACTTGCTGTTTCTCGTTTACAAACATCAGCAAAAGTTTCTCCACTTTCTCTAATACCTGTACACACACATATATATATATATATATATATATATATATATATATATATATATATATATATATATATATATATATATATATATATATATATATATATATATATATAACATTACTGAGCCTCCTCCATGTTTCACCGTAGGGACAGTGTTCTTTTCTTCGTATGCTTGGTTTTTGACTCTATGAACATAGAGTTGATGTGCCTTACTAAAAAGCTCCAGTTTGATCTCATCTGTCCAAAGGACATTCTCCTAGAAGCTTTGTGGCTTGTCAACATGCATTTTTGCTAATTCCAGTCTCGCTTTTTTATGATTTTTGGTCGTCTCCCCGAAGAAAAGAACACTGTCCCTACGGTGAAACATGGAGGAGGCTCAGTAATGTTTTGGGGCTGCTTTGCTGCATCTGGCACAGGGTGTCTTGAATGTGTGCAAGGTAAAATTAAATCTGTAGACTATCAAGGCATTCTGGAAAGAAATGTGCTGCCTGGTGTCAGAAAGCTTGGTCTCAGTCGCAGGTCATGGGTCTTCCAACAGGACAACGATCCAAAACACACAGCCAAAAACACCCAAGAATGGCTGAGAGAAAAGCGTTGGACTATTCTAAAGTGGCCTTCCATGAGCCCGGATCTGAATCCCATTGAACATCTGTGGAAGGAGCTGAAACATGCCATTTGGAGAAGACACCCATCAAACCTGAGACAACTGGAGCAGTTTGCTCATGAGGAGTGGGCCAAAATACCTGTTGACAGCTGCAGAACGCTCATTGACAAATACAGAAATCGCTTAATTGCAGTGATTGCCTCAAAAGGTTGTGCAACAAAATATTAAGTTATGGGTACCATCATTTTTGTCCAGGCATGTTTCATTAGTTTGTTTTTTTAAATAATTATGTTAATCAGCAATTCAAAAGTGATGGCTGATTTTAATTATTTAATTTTCAAAAATGTTTTATTTATTGTTACTTTTGTATGTTTCAAGTGATTTCAGTGAGAATTGTGGGTTTTTCCTTCTTTAACTGAGGGGTACCAACAATTTTGTCCACGTGTGTATTACAGCCTGGCCTTCAGTTAGTATTTTGCCCTCAAAAGTGAGGGCGAGAGAATCTCGGCACAGATGGTACTGTAGTCGAAGGCAGGGATTACAGACACTGGGACAATGGGGCCCGCCCTGATTGACAAGGATTACTGCCACAAAGTCAAAATGCCTCAGTGGAATGACAGCGGCTGTGGTTGCTTGACTCTAGTAGTTTACTTTGCTTTTGGCCTCCAAATTCATCTTGATTGTTCTTCATGTCCTTGCTTGCCTAAATTCTTTGTGCTACCTTAGTTGTGGTTATTAGTTGTGATTTTTTATTTTTATTTTTTTTTGGTCACTTTAAAGTCGACCCTTAGTTTGTAGGCCAGCTTTTTGCTGCTGTCTATCAACCCAAATGAAATACAGTATATGTTAAAATGTTTTTTTTTGTAAACATCTGTTTGCTTCTACCCTATTTTTGTTTTAATAAATTCTGCAAATGTGTTACTACTAGAGCTGTGGTTTGTTCCATGATCTGTTGGGACAGAGTGCTTCCTTCTTATGTTATGCACCCTAGAAAAGTGCCTAATAGAAACAAATTACCATTTTTCCATGGTTGAAAGAAAGACCGATGCTTCACACACGACAATTCTATTAGTCATACTGGCCTACTTCATTCAACGAAAAACACATTTCGTAGTTTTTAACTGCCTTAATCATAAAGACAGATCAGAAGGCTTTGTGAGCAAAAGAGAGAAGAAGAAGGAGGACACAATCATGATTCATCACCTGTAATAGCATTTACATACATGACATTGACAGGGGGCTGACCTCTGGACAGTATCCTTGCACTTGGTTTTCTGTTGCTATCAGTTTGGTAATGATGCAAAATACAGAAGCACCCTAAAAATGTAATAATATATGAGCACATCACCAATGTATACCACCGAATGTCAGCAACCAAACTTTTGATACCTGTGTTGGGATGACATAGTCTGCAACATCCATGACTTTGTCATTGGACACTCCGAAGCCTTTTACCTTTGTCATCACCGAAGATTCGATTGCTGTGTCCCGCACTTGGTAAGCCTTCTCATAAACAAACACCCACCTGAAATACAATATATAACAAAAGATGCTGGTTCATGAGTCAGTGCCTATTTCATCAGTGACTTCTTCAAGATTTTTTTTTGTCATGTGAACAGTAAAAATGGTAGCACCGAGCAATGAATCTTACTCTGCTCAGCTCCATCTGTTGGTAAAAATAATATATACAATACGAGCTACTTTAATGCAAGATTAACACTGAATAAAAGGGATTGACAATACAAAAAGAACTCGGGAACAGAAAATGAGGAGATGGTGAAACAAGGGCAAGTCATATTTCCTTTAATTCTCCACACAGACGTGACTTTTTTGAGCAAGCTACAGTACTTGTATATTCTCTTAGCCCTTTCTGTCCTTCTTCCCATTGTGGCTGTAATTGGACCCATAATGGTCTTATGAGTTAAAAATAAAAGCCTGTCAGTCCCAGCCCTTTTGACCGAGAGCTACGAAATTTTTGGGGCATATCTAGGATTTCGACACCTACAAAAAAGTCAGCGCGAGTCGTGTGCTCAGATGTCCAGACAGAGTTATGAATTTTTCAATATGAGCTTTTGGCCCGTTTTTGCTCGTTTGCAGGTCCTAAACTACTCCTTCTTTCTCCTAAACGCTTGACCCAATTGACTTCAAATTTGCTGTGGTCAATTATCAGACTTAGGAGCACAACTAGGCAAAATTTCATGAAAATGCATATATGATGCATATATGATGGGGGCGGGGCTTCAAATTATGTGTTTAATGTTTCCTTTGCCGCGAGTGACAAAAACCTTAATAACCCAGCTGTACAAGCTTAAAAAAAAATTACAGAGACATGAAGACTTATGCTCTTAACTCATTTGTTTAATACATTTTTGCTTAATTATTACTTATAATTACTTATAGAGGAACCTAGTGACAAACAAAAATGTCAGTCAGATGTCTCGCCAAAACAAAGAAAGTTGCTGTAATTGGACCCAGAAGGCCTTATGTTCTCAAAATTTTAAGTATTTGATGATGGTTCAATGCAGAACTCACCTATAAATGTATTTTTTAATCGTTGTGCTAGCGCCACCTAGTGGCAGAAAAACAACAATATTTTACCGTTTCAAGTACTTTGTTGAGCCCATTGACGTAATATCACTGAAATTTGGTCAGACAAGGTTCCAGAGATGCCTAATGCCCTCTACTAAATATTACGATGTTTCGATAGTGGGTGTGGCCTCTACGTCCATTTTCATTCAGAAAATTTATCGGACCAGTAAAAGCTGCTGTAATTTGACCCTGATGATCCGATCTTCTCACAATTTGACACATTGGATGAGAGTCCATTTCTGAAGACACCAACAAACATATTCCAGTAAAGTGCTAGCTCCACCATGACAGCAAAAAATGCTAACAAAGAAAGTTGCAGTAATTACACCCTGATTGTCTTATCTTCTAAAAACTTCATTTATTTGAAGGGTGTTCAATGCGGAACACACCTACAAGCCTATTTTTCATCATAGTTCGAGGGCAGCAAAACATATTGCAATTCTTTTACGTTTTTATGTACTCTCGTGAGCCTGTTAAAGTGATATCGCTTAAATGTTGTTTTACAAGCCTTTAGAAATGCCTGATGACCTCCACCAAATAGTGTGCTTCATTAATGGGCGCAGCCTATACGGCAGCGCAAACTCACACAACTGTAACAATTAAAGCTGCTGTAACTCAATCCACAGTATCCCACAGTATCCAAATTGGACCTTTTCTAAAACACTGACTTCTACTGTTCCCTTACCTCAACGTACGTATCTCCAAACACGTTCATACTCCAACTTGTTCATATCCCGACCTGATCATACCCCGATATGCACAGGTCTGTGAGGGCCTTTTATAGCTGCTTGCAGCTCTAGTTATTATTCCGCCCATTTGTGGGCACATTATAACTCATTTCCAGTTAATCCAATTCACGTTGTAAAATTTCATATTATTCAAATTATTCATGACGACTTGGTCTAGTTTTAAAATTCCAATTATTAATGATTTTCCCACAATTCCCTGTTTTCCACCCTAAAAATCCAATTGACTTAACATTGGGTGATTTTACATTTCATATTTCCAACTCTCACATTTCATATTTTCATCATTTAACTCATTCATCTCGCCTTAGGCATCATTCACATCATTCCAGTACTTCATAATTTCCAAAATGTTCCCATAGTTCCATATTTTTCCAACATTAGTAATTCATAATTCATTTCCAATTGTAGGGCTTCCCATTCATTTCCCAAAGGGAGATTTAACATTTCAACATTCAACATTTTTAGCTTTCCCATTTCATAATTACAATTATTCACTCATTCATTTTGCCTTAATGATCAATCCCATCATTCCTATAATTCATAAATTTTAGTATTTCCCCATAATTCCATGTTTTTCACCTCAATATTCTAATATTCATATCAAATTGGACATTTAACATTTCAAATTCTGAGCTTTCCCATTACACATTAACAACATTTAGCTAATTCATTTCACTTTAGGGACCATTCACATAATTCCAATAATTCATATATTTAAATATTTTCCCATAATTCCATATTTTTCACTTATAACAAGTCATAATAAATTCCCAATGGTAGATTTAACATTTCTTATTTGACACATTCAAATCATTCAGCTGATTCCTTTCACATTGTCATCATTACTCAATTACTCATATTCACACATTCCAATAATTCATAACGTTTCAATAATTTTACCCATAATTCCTCATTCCCATTGTTCTCACCAAAACTTTGGACCCTTCTCTCTTCACCGTTCAGACTTAAATAGATTTCCCCAATTCCTGTCATTCCATGGGTGGATCCATTTTCCTCTTCCCAGAATACCAAAATTTTCCCACAATTCTACACTCTGTACCCACAAAGAACCCACTCATTTTCAAGGAGGTCATTCATTGTGTGGGCGTGTGCCCTTCTTGGACTACTGTTCAGGTACACACAGTACTCATTTCCCATGTACCTCCCATTAGGCGGCCATCTCGACATTTGACTACATACACCGATAATCCATATCCCATCAACCTATAGGGATGGCCATGTTGGATATTGGATTAGACATCTCATTAGCTCTCGCCCCGGCTTGCACCCAGGATGGTGGCCATCTCGGCTAACTCAGAACAATAAAAATCACAATTACCAAATTTTGAACAGCCAAACTATGAACAATAAACCCCCAAAATCCAGAATTTAAACTTTATTGTACTTTTTCCTACTTCTGTAAATGTTGTGTTATTTTACGAAATTCAAAAAATTGGGACACACAGTAAACTCCAATTCCCATCAGCTTTCATTGGTGGCCATCTTGGACATTTGATTAGACATCCTATTAGCTTACCCCCCCCCCCCCCCCCCCCCCCCCCCCGCTTCCACCCAGGAGGGCGGCCATCTTGGGTAACTCAGATCAATTAAAATCACACTTACCAAATGTTGAACAACCAAACTCTTAAATATAAACGCAAAAAACTTTCATAGTACTTTTTTCTTACTTTTCAAAATTTGTAATATTTCACGAAATTCAGTTTTTTTGTTTTTCTTCTTTTTGATGACTACAGGTGTTTGTCCGATTCAGTCTGATTCAATGTTTAACTGTTCATCTTGACCCTGACTGTGACCTTAGTATAACATTTACCCATAATTCATCACTTTTGCGTAATGCCCCCACAAAACTTGCAAAAAATCAGATTTTTCTAGGTTTCCTCTTGCGAATTCTCCTTTTGCGTCCAACGTAGACTTGCTGTTCCAAATTTAGGTGTTTCCCATAATCGGCAAGATTTCCAGTTTTTGAAATGAAATGACTCAAAAAAAAAAAACAATGCAAAAAATCCACAGTTTGGACATTTTTCAGTTTTTCCACTGTATCTTCTATATTTGGCCTATTCAAGCCATTCTAACTTTATGTTATAGCGTGTACGTACCAATGCCACAAAGTCCCTTGCACCAAACTTTAGACGTTTCTGCATGAAAAACACCCACACAATTTCCACTTTTTTCAGTTTTTCCCCTGTATCTTCCATATTATTGGGCCTATTCAAGCCGTTCCAACTTTATATGTCATTGATTGTTCTCTCCAATACCATACACTTCCAGTCACCTATTAATATATGTTTTAGCAATTCGAATACCTGCACAATTTCCACTAGTGCAGTATTTTCCTTGTATCTTCTACATAATTTGGCCTAATTAAACCAGTCCAACTGTAATATTTGCATTTCTTCACAGATTCAAGACATTCAAACATTCAATATAATTTCAGCTTTCAACGCCGCTCCCTTCAGAGGTTACGCCTTCACACGCAATGTCTTCAGGAATTGCACATTTTCTAGTAAACATTAAAATTAACGTCAGGTTTTAACAATGTGAGGAAAAAGGTGAGATTAGAGTTTCAAGAAAAAAAAATTGCAAAGTAATGTTAGGGGCTTTGAAAGTATGAATTACAATTGCATGGTTATAAATAGAGGGCAACTTCCATTAAAATGAAAGGGTTAAGACAAAATAACTTCTTAGATATTAAAATACAGTTACGATTTTTCAATTTGACTTTATTAGAGCTGCTTTAGAAGATGATGGAAAACATTAAGGAGGTAAAAGTGTCTGATTTAAAAAAAAAGAGCAAGAATTAAAAAATGAGAAGAGTTGAGTCGACACATCCAACCAGTACACACATATGTACAAGCTAATGAAAAATGGCAAGAGGTTTTTATTGATAAACTGATGTAGGATTAATGATCATTTGTGAACTAGTTAAAATAAAAAACAAACCATTTGTACAAACTAAAACATAAGCAATCTCTGTCTGAAAGGGGATGGAAGAGATTAAATAAAACTGGAAATTTAATTTACTAAAATCTGTGTGCTGACTGAATGCGCTAACTCAGTATGCAATACATGAATCTTCTATAAAGAAGATGCTTCCTTCAAAGGAGAATGATGTATAGCTTGTAAGTAGTGAACAAGGTAGTCATTTGCGAGAGAACCAAAATTTCACGGGGCGGTGTGGTGGGGAGCGTGGACCCGGATGCAGACAGGCTCTGAGACAGATAATGCGTGCAGGGACTAATGGGCAGGGACTAATGGCAGGGAAAACAAATGGCACAGTAAAAAGCTCCAAAAATACCTGTAGGCAGGTGAAAAGGGATAATTCTAGCAGGCGGGTGGTACGAGAAAACACAGACAAAGGCACAGGGCGGGTGGCACGAGACAGGATATATGCGACTATGATCCAACAGTTTAGCTGGCGGGAGAAGTGGATTGGTGGACACACAAGGGGCAGGTAAATGCAGACAGGTGGACCAAATCAAAGCTAACACGGAGTGAAATGAGAGGAGCTAAAAGAGGAACTATGCATACAAAAAGAACTGAACCCACCGAAATAAACACAAACATAACAAAGCCTCACACTTTGCTAAATACCCTCAATCCAAACTCTATATTATTTTCTGTGGTGGATCTAAACAAAGCATTTTTCTCAATAATATAATAATACAATAATACCTGGGCATTTACATTAGAGATAAGCTCACCTGGACAATAAACACCACACAGCTGGTGAAGAAGGCTCAGCAGTGCCTGTACTTTCTACAGAGGCTTGAGGAGGTTTGGTATGTCACCAAGTGTCCTTGGCAGCTTCTACAGCTGCATTTTTCAGTCCATCCAAGCCAGCCACATCAATGTGTGGTTCAGCAATTACACTCCTATGCACTGCAAACGCCTGCAGAAAGTGGTCAAGACGGCGTCCAAGATCACCAGAACTCGACTTTTCTGTCTACAGAAAATCTACCAGCTCAGAGTCCATGGAAGAGATGCCTCCATCACCCGGGACCCCACTCCCCCCAACACGGACTGTTCACTCTCCTCCCATCATTACAGATGTGTAAAGTGCAGGACAAGCAGACTTAGAAACTCTTTCTTCCCCGCTGACATCTGACTCCTCAACAGCCCGTAGTCGTACGTTACAGCTAATAATATCACTTCCATACATTTCATACAGCTGTGACTTCCAAGACCAGGTTCCAACTTTGTTTTGCACTGTTTATGCTGCTCCTTCCTTATCACACTACTTGTTAAATAGCGTTACCTAACCTTCCATTCATGTGGACATCCTCGTCACGATTCAAGAGTTTTATTGATACACCTCATTTGACACACTTCATGAATAATAACATAGAACATTGAGCCAAAATGTGGCATGTGAAAGAGATAAGTTAATTAAAGGTAATATCAAATTAAAAAAAAAAATACATAAAGAGAGATTTACGAGTGCAACATTGAGAGATCAGTTTTTGATGAAAACCACTACTCTCATTTGATCTAGCAGAGTACATCTATAATTGAGTAGTTCTGTCATCTTTATGTTTAGTATCTGAAATAAAGTCGCAAGATTTCAAACACATTTTGTTACAGTACAATATATAATTTTCCTTGCACTTTTGTATTGTTACAGTACAATTTTTGTTTGGCACTTGATTGATACTCACCCGATGAAGTAAGTGAAGATGAGGAGTTGGACAGCTCGATTGATGAGGCCAATTGTCCAGCTCTTGACAACCACTGATTTAGTGGTTTCATAGGTGAAGAAGTCAGTTATGCAAGGCCACATACTTTTATTGTGTAATTAGTAGTATTATTAGTATGAACACAATGTGAAACAAAACGTAAATAAAAATTATGTAATGCAAATGATGGAGTGTCAGTTCAAGTACTACTGAAGGGTAAATTTGATTTCAACTGTAGCAGCATGCACAAATCTATATATCAATTACCGCCCTTGGTCTCAAATCCACATTAAAGAAAAGTTAAAGGAAAACTCAATTATCAAGTCCATCGATTGCAAGTTAAAAATTTTAAAATGAGAAGGGTAATCACTAGAACAAAGTAAAATCCAACTGAGGTCCGTCTTCCTACTCCATGGACATTGATATTTTGAAAATCCCTGCCCGTTAAAGCAGTTCCTGCTCTCTCCATTAATCCACCCTAACCCACTTCTGTCCGGCCAGCCCCAGGCCCGCTCCATCGCTGCCGATCTGCAAATATGATCATCCAGTTTCACATTTCTTTCTCAGTATAATGCTATCATAGCCCCAAGACATGAATACACAAGCGCGCACATACACACACGCACGCGCACACACACAGACACACACACACCTACACATACGCACACACACACACACACACACACACTGCATGCATGCGATCTGCCTCTGCACAACGTTCTGATTCATCAATATCTTCACACTTGAATTTGTGCATCTCATGTTTGGAATGAAAAAATGCATCAGTTTATTAATACAGCCCTGAATCTCTGAAGTCTCAATGAGCTTTACAGGTGAAAAGAAGTCATTCAGAGACTTCTTTTCATCATAAATACACAACAGCATCCCCTATCAAAGCTCAGAGAAGGGTAAGGAAAAACTCAAACACCCCAATTTTGCTAAAATCAGAAACCTTCAGAAGGGATCACAAGTGGGAGGAACCCCCTTCCAGGCCCACAGGTTGACGTGGATGCTGCATGTACCAAATACAGACAAATACAGATACACAATACAGACAAATACAGATACACGATATAGATTACAGAAAACATTTTGTGCTATATATATATATATATATATATATATATATATATATATATATATATATATATATATATATATATATATATATATATATATATAGTGAAATGATGTCTTGACAGCAGGCAAAGCCATTGGGCAGGAATCTTCCCACAATCTAGGTCGCCCCCTCTCCGAGAAGGGGGCAGGAAAAAGAAGAAGAAAGCAAACAGGCCCATTAACTAAATGCTTGTGAGTATTAACATCTTCCATGTTGCTAATTTGGATTGGTATCAGAAAGCTCACTTTTGCTGTTATGATAGCTAATGACTTCTGATGAATAATGGAATGAAGCCACCACCGTTGCATTTTTGGAAATGTAGTATTGTGCCGCAGTGGAAAAAAACATATGTTACCACACTTAATCATATGCATGTTCATTTAATCCCCATTAAAGGGTAGTTAATAAACAATAGTGCAACTAAGAATCAAGGAAAACACTAACTGTAGAGTTCAATTTTGATCCAAGTTTATCCCTGAAATTCATTAAGATACAATCTGATACAGATCCGAACTGGGCCTCTTTCTTCAACACTAAATGTCAGAGAGCAAAAGGCCACTTTAAACAAAACAGCACATGATTATATGTTCAAACCTTTCTAATGCTATGAGAGTGTTAGGAACAGATGTCTGGGACCCTTACAAAAAAAACACCCCCTGTTTATTGAAGTTAGTTACAAAATTAGGTCTTCAGAATAAAGCAGATTCATAAAGTAGAAGTAAAAAGAAGCAAAATCTGAAATAAGAACTATATGTTATATCGTGATAGTAGATTCAATGTAATGTGTGAAATTGGAATAGATGACATAATTTAATTTAACATAAAAGTAATTAATCAAATGTGACAGTCTGATAAAAGTAGAACAAAATTGGGGGATTCATGCATATCCAATCCAACAATTTAAAAATACATAGATCGATATTGAGCCTTTTGTATTACGTACTGAGTATAATATATTCCAATTAAAATTTTGTTCTTTGATTTGCAGCTGTTTAAAAAAAATCTCATGCATTTTTCTTTTAAATAAAATGCATTCTCCCAACGAAAATAAGGATAAGGAAACAAGAAAAACATGCAAACATTACAGTCAATAAAACAAACGCCCTCTCTATTTTATGATGCTTGATTAACTGACTAAAATTCAGACATTTAAGATCATGAAATCTGAGAGGAAATCAATTTGTTTCCATAATATGATTTGGAGACATTACCTTCTGCAAAAGATATCCTTGATCTAGTTTTACAGCCATCAGCTGAGGTAAGATGAGTCGTGGCATTAACCTTTCTCCCCCTATTATTGACTGCATTTTTATATCAGGACTCTCAAACTCAACATAGGCTAGGACTGCCGAAGACGGAGTCTGGGTGTCTCCATTCTGTGCCACTGAAGCCCACAGGTACAGGATTTGCAGTTCCAAGGAACCTCCAGAACTCCAGACCCAGGCAGGGCAGTCACACTAGCCCTGGTGATTGGGCTTTCAGAATTTTGAAAAGGATATATAATTTCACTGTTCAGGCCAGTCGACAACCTTCCACCAATGTAAAACATCCATTCGACGGGTATAAACAACCACTTTTGCTATTCTTGTGGCACCTACAATTCATTTTCTCTCATTCAAACCAGATCCAAAACCAAAATACAAAATTTAAGAAAGAGAATCAACGACACTCAAATTACTGAAGCCAAATAAGATGAATCAAGGCTCATAGGAATGTTCTTGTTGGTTGAAAATGTTTCACTTACAATCTCAAAGGGTTTCTCTATTTGTGAAATTCTACTGTGGAGGCACTCCATTTGTCCATTGGTCAGTGTGCATGTTCCCAAAGGGTGGCTAACAATAGAATGTTGCAATTGTTACCAAGTGTGATTAGTGTCCTGCATACTGATCAGTCCGGATTTCATTACAGGCAGACAATGGGTAAGGCCTCAAAGTTCCTCTCTTTATAGAAGACCTTTCAAGCTGAACACACTGAAGATTGATATTATTTGTCCATCCATCCATCATCCATCCATCCATCCATCCATCCATCCATCCATCCATCCATCCATCCATCCATCCATCCATCCAGTCATCCATCCATCCAGCCATCCATCCATTCATCGTCTACCGCTGTATTCTGGGGTTGGGTCACAGGGCAGCAGCCTGAGCGGGGAAGCCTAGACTTCCCTCTCCCCAGCCACTTCGTCTTGTTCCTCCGGGAGGATACCCAGGCAATCCCAGGCCAGCTGAGAGACACAGTCCCTCCAGCCTGTCCTGGGTCCTCCTTCTGGTGGGATATGCCCCGTTCCATCCTCCTCGCACTTGTGAATAAGACCCCAGGATACTTAAACTCCTCCACTTGGGGCCGCACCTCAGCCCCGACCCGACCGTGATCGCGGATTTGGTGGTGCTGATTTTCATCCTAACTGCTTCACACTCGGCTGCGAACTGCTTCAGAGATTTGGAGGTGAAAGTCTGAGGAAGCTAACAGCTAACATCATCTGTAAATAGAAGAGATCAAATACTGAGACAAACCGGAGCCCCCAAACGCTTCGGATGCACCTAGAAATTCTGTCCATAAAAGTAATGAACAGAATCGGTGACGAAGGGCAGCCTTGGTGGAGTGCAACCCTCACCAGAGATGAATTTGACTTACTGCCGCAAATGCGAACCAAATTCTGACATTGGTCGTACTGGGACTGAACAGCAGTTAACTCTGTTAACTGCATGTCCGATACCCCGTACTCCTGAAGCACCATCCCACAGAGTTTCCCGAGGGACACAGTCGAAGGCTTTCTCCGAGTCCACAAAGCACATGTTCCACAGTCGGACAAAAACCACGGCCGGGACAAAAACCACACTGCTCCTCCTAAATACGAGGTTCGACTTCCTGACGGATGCTGAATAGATCTTAACGGGGAGGAGTGGGATTACCCCCGCTGATGTTGGAACCATTGTGCGTTTCGCACTTACGTCTTCAGTGATGTCCGACTCTAATAAATACCCCTCAGAAGCACATACACTGTATGCATTACTGGGCCAAACAGGCTATGTTCCGGAGCATTAAAAAATCAATGAACCCACATCATCAATTAAAACATATCATTATATGTGATACTGTCAAAACCTAAAATAATTAATAATTAAAATTATTCGCCCACAAAAATATATGAAGACCACCAAGAGCAGGCAAGCTTTAAGAAGATTGTACGCTAAATACCAAATCGCAGTTTAACATAAGAAGAAGATAATTTTATTTCTTCACGATTAATTGAATATGAATGAAATAAAATTACGAAAACAAGTTTAAAATGAAAAAAAAAAGTAAAATGCTTGCTCTCACCAAAATGGCTGTCCCCCACTAATTTAAATACAAAATCCAAAACAAAATCCATTCTTCTTTTTTTCCTCAGAAAGACTTTCATGACTTGGTGTGCGTTTCATTTCCAAGATTAAATAATTTTCTATTGACATGGAGGGCATTGCTGAAAGTTACGTCCTTCCAATCTACGTTTTGCTTCAGCCATTATGGGTTAAAAAAAAAACAATACAAGTAGATGTTATTTTTCTGTTAAATGTCCACGAGTCTGGCTTTGCTGTACTGTACACTACGCCTTTAATGCAGATCAGCCAAGCAACATGGTGTAGCTTAGATTGATCTACATATATTTTTTTAATAACTTTTTTTAACAACTTCAATTTTTCAACATTTAACACGGTTGATCAACATAGCACCGCCTCCCATGCAGTCTCCGCTTAGGTCAAATGAGTATCCAATCACATGTCACGTTCAACGAGAGGCTTTTATATGGCCACCTTATGACTCGATTGGCTATTGAAACAGTTTATTAATGACTGTATATGGACCCCCAAACAATCTCCTCCAAAAGTATTGGAACAGTGAAGACAATTTCTTTATTTTTCCTGTAGATTGTAAATATTTGAGTATGACACCAAAAAATGAATGAGACAAAAATTACGTTTGTATTTGATTTCTAGGTGTTTACATCAGGATCAAAAACATTTTTTGTAAAGGAAAACTACATTTTTGGGTGATTGAAAATATTGAAACATGTGACAGATAGGAATCTTGTTGTTCAGGTGTTAACTAATTTCACAAATTATTTCGGATAAACAGCAGTTGATGTTGGTAGGGCTCTGTTTCTGAGTTGGGGGTTTTTTTCTTTGGAGATTGCACTTATATCAAGAGGTGTAACAAACACGAAAACCAGAGAGCTGTCTATGGGGAAGAAAGAAGCAATTATGAAGCTGAGAAAAGCTGAAAAATCAATCAGTCATTGGACAAATATTGGCCATAGGAAATGGCAACGTTTCACCTTCCACATTCAGTTCTTATACCCTTTTGGGGCATGTAGTCCCATTGTGGAATACAGGTGTGTGTGTGTGTGTGTGTGTGTGTGTGTGTGTGCGTGTGTGTGTGTGTGTGTGTGTGTGTGCGTGCGTGTGTGCGTGTGTGTGTGCGTGGGTGTGTGCGTGCGTGCGTGCGTGTGTGCGTGGGTGTGGGTGTCTGCATGTGTGCGTGCGTGGGGGGCCTGTTTGCGTGGGGATGGTGTCCTCAAAAGACTTTGTTCTGCCGGCCATTCTTTGAAGCGGGAGGAAGTCTGAGCACTATAAACCCTGACTGATATCTTCTCTTGAAGGCCACATCTAGCCTTTTGCTCCTGGTGGAATGTTGTATCGGGGGATGCCAACTGTTCCTTTTGGAGGTGCCGACTTGTCTTTATTTCTCCTGGGCCAAGACTATATCTGCTTTATACTGACATTACGTCGTCTCAACATTTATTAGAATAAAACAGTTCCATGTACACACTATTTTATTGACATATTGCATTCGAGAAATATGTATTTCCTTCAGGAGGCATGCGCCTTGAGCAAACAGGGGACTCGGGAGATATGGGGCGTGAGCAGACTGGGGACTCGGGAGATGTGTGCAGACTGGTTGGAAGCACAGTGGTTCAGTGCCAGGGTGTCGCAATCGCCAGGGTGCAGGGCCGGGAATGCACTATTGCCGGGACAGTTGGGACAGGCGCCACTAGGGATAGGGGAACTAGCCACATCAGCCTGCCCCCTGCAAGATTGGGGGACAGGGATGGGGAGAAAGCTAAACGGGTGCCCTGGTTAAGGTCACGGTTCATGGAAGGCTCATAATCATTCTCTTCTAAATCAGAATCAAAATCACTATTATAAGCGGAAGGGCAAGGGCTAGGATAAAGAAAATCTGTGTCAAAATCAAAATTGTCAAAAGAATAAGGACTGGGATAAACAAAATCAGCACCGGACTCAGAACGGAATTTAACAAAGGGGGAACAATCCTCCAAATCAGAAAAATCTGAATCGATAGTATAGTGAGGAGGGCTATTAGCTGATGGGGCTGCTTGGACGGAAACGAGGGGGGTGAATAATTGTTAAAGTCAGAGAATTCAGAATCGAGGAAGACATGGGGTGGAAGAATAGTGGGGTACGGGAGGTCGGAAAGGCGGTCGGAGGACGGGTACAGGGCAGTGTTGGAGGAGGGCTCAAAATAGGGATACAAAGAGGAACAGGTAAGAGGGCTTACGTGGGGGAGACGGGGTTGGCAAACAGGCTGAGAGCATTCACGGGTCATGCGGCGGCATCTTGTTTGCAGCCGCGAGCTTCCTGCTGGGTCCAGGTGAGGTCGAGTCATTCTGTCATACCAGGGCACGGCGAGTGGAGTTGCGAGAGGATGGACCCAAAAGTGCAAAGGAATAGGCTCTAAAATAGAGGTTTTAATCATCAAATAATGCAGGAACAAAAATAGACAAAAACTGGAAAAAATATTAAATGAACAAGAACTAAACTAAACTCATGGGGAACAGCATCTGAGAGACTGGGGAACAAAAGGAGTGAGATAGCAAGGAAAAGACATCAGAGTGGTAACAATAGCAATGACCCGACAACCAGCAAACTGATCATATCCTCATTATTTCAATCAATCAATCAAATTTTATTTGTATAGCCCTAAAATCACCCAAGTCTCAAATAGCTTCACAGATGAAAAGAGGTCATGTCGTACAGTCGTACAGAGACATCTTTTCAGTGTAAGGTACACAACAGCATCCCCTGTCAAAGCTCCCAGAAGGGGAAGGAAAAACTCAAAAACCCCAATTAGGGGAAAATCAGAAACCTCCATAAGGGACCACAGGTGGGAGGAGCCCCCTTCCAGGCGCACAGGTTGAAGTGGATGCTGCATGTACCAAATACAAACATACACATAAACAATATAGATTACAGAAAACATATTGTGCTATATAGTGCAGTGATGTCTTGACAGCAGGCAAAGCCATTGGGCAGGAACCATCCCACATTCCAACCAAGTGGACCACAGACAGCCGATCTCCTAACCCGTGATGGTCGATCAGCGCAGGACCAAATGGAGGCGGTCAAGTCAACCCTCACCATCTAGCTTGCCCCCTCTCCGAGCCGGAAGAGGGGGGCAGGAAAAAGGAAAAAAAAGAAGAAAGCTGCAGACAGGCTCAATTTACTGAATGCCTTTGAATATAAATGTGTTTTTAGTCGGGATTTAAAGTTGTCGGGACGGAACATATCGTGAAACTAAGTCGATGAGATAGGAAGGAGCTAAACCGTGTAAAATTTTATAAGTAATTAACAGCACCTTAAAATCAAATCTCACATGTTTTGGAAGCCAATGCATGTCAGCTAGAATCGGAGTAATATGATCGAACCTTCTCGCCCTTGTCAATAGTCTCCCTGCTGCATTCCGTACCGACTGCAGGCTTTTAATGTAGGACATGAGAAGTCCAGAAAACAAAACATTACAATAGTCTAGGCGCGACGTAACAAATGCATGAATTAATGTTTCTGCATCGCTAAGAGAAAGAATAGGGCGAATTTTAGCTATATTGCGAAGGTGAAAAAAAGCCCTTCTTGCCATGTTATTAATATGAGTTCAAAAGGAGAGAGTTGAGTCAAATATCACGCCGAGATTTTTTGCAGAACTACTTTTGGCAATATAAAATATTCCTCCATTTTTACTCATAATTTCACTTGAGGGCTGGGAATAACTCTGTGAATGGGCCAACTTTTTTTCCCCACAAACCTCAGGTATGACATCATCTAAAATTTGTCATTTTGACTTTAAATCACTTAGAATACACTTAAACTACATCAAGTAATGTTGGATCTTTCACTTTTAATCTTAGTTTTGATTACAGACCCAGTTGAATAATGCTGTATTGTTTACATACCTTTGTGAAAGATTCCTGCGCATTCAGGTATGAGCCGGGATAAACACACATGCACACATTCATCACGTCAACAACACTTTGAAGAGTTATTATTACCAAATTGTCAAAGTCAAAGTCAAGTTTATTTTCAATGTCTTCACATGTGCTTAACATACAAAGGAATCGAAATTGTGTTTCTCACTATCCTCTGCGTTTTACATGGACAATAACAAAGTACAGGTGCGCAAGACGAGACAATCCTAAAATCTAGATTCTTATCTATAGTAATGTGCAGTATGTTAGGGCTACTTTGCCTAGTGTTGCTAAACTAATAACTAAAACTAAAAACTAAATATGAAAAACCAGGTGTAAAAAGAGTACCCCAAGACAAGACATAAGTAGCAGCATATGACAAGACAATAAATAGTATGAGACACAACAAGACAACTCTGACTATGGTTGTCCCAGTTGGGTGCATTTGAGGTAGTTCTTATAGTTCTAAGTGTAGTCACTAGTGCAATAGAAGTATATTTATCAATAAATATGGCAGCAGCAAGTCTGTGCAAATTTTGCAAGTGCATGAGCAAAGTTTAAGTTTGGGGGGGGACCTAAACTTCGTCTGCCAGCTAGGTGTTTCTTTTGGCTGGGGCTGAGTGTGGGAGGGAGGAGGGGAGAGAGAGAGAGTTCAGCCGTTTCACAGGTGGGAATGGGGGAGAGTTCAGCAGTCTCACGGTCTGGTGGATGAAGCTGTTCCCGAGTCTGGTGGTGCGGGAGCGGAGGCTCCTGTACCTCTTTTCGGAGGGCAGGAGGCTGAAAAGACTGTGCAGGGTGGCTTGTATCGGTGACAATAATGATGGCTTTGCGGCTGAGGCGGGTGGTGTACAGGTCTTGCAGGGAGTGGAGTGGAGCACCAATAATCGTCTCAGCTGTCCTCACAATGCGTTGTAGAGCCTTCCTGTTATAGTCAGTGCAGCTCCCACCCCACACGGTGATGCAGCTGGTGAGGATGCTTTCGATGGTTCCTCTGTAAAATGTGGCCATGATGGGTGGCGCGGCACTTGCCCGCTTCAGTTTGCGCAGAAAGTAGAGACGCCGCTGTGCTTTCTTGGCCAGAGATGCGGTGTTGGTGGTCCAGGAGAGGACATCGCTGATATGCACCCCCAGGAACTTGGTGCTGCTCACCCTCTCCACTGCAGCACCATGAATGGTCAGTGGAGGGTGTTGGGTGTGGCCTCTCTGGAAGCTGACGACCATCTCTTTGGTTTTGCTGATGTTTAGCAGGAGGTTGTTGTCTTTGCACTATCTGGTCAGAATCTCCACTTCTTTCCTGTAGTGGGTCTCGTCGCCGTTGGAGATTGGGCCCACCAGTGTTGTGTCATCAGCAAACTTCACGAGGTAGTTGAAGCTGTGGGTTGCTATGCAGTTGTGTGTCAATAGGGTGAAGCGGAGGGGGCTGAGCACACAGCCTTGTGGGGCCCCCGTGCTCAGGGTGATCCCACCTGAGATGTTGTTGCCAACACGCACCACCTGAGGCCTCTGGCTGAGGAAATCCAGCAGCCAGTTGCAGAGTGAGGTGCTGAGGCCCAGTTTGTCCAGTTTGCAGGTGAGTCGTTGTGGTATTATAGTGTTGAACGCTGAGCTGAAGTCTATGAACAGCATTCTCACATATGAGTCTCTCTTGTCCAGGTGGATGAGTACCGGGTGGAGGGCAGAGCAGATTGCGTCATCTGTGGATCGCGATCTGATACGGGTCCAGGCTGGGGGGCAAGATAGATTTTATGTGTGACAGGACTAGTCGTTCAAAGCACTTCATGATGATGGGTGTCAGTGCCACCGGACGATAGTTGTTGAAGCAGGATGGGGAGGATGTCTTTGGCACAGGTATTATGGTGGCAGCTTTGAAGCCTGATGGTACAAGGGCTTGCCACAGGGAGGTGTTAAAGATGTCTGTAAAAACATATTTCAGCTCCTCTGCACAGTCTTTCAGCACCCTGCCATGGATGTTGTCTGGACCTGCTGCTTTCCAGGTGTTGATGGCGTAGAGCACATGTGTCAAACTCACGGCCCGCGGGCCAGATCCGGCCCACTATATAATCATATCCGGCCCGAAAGATCAATTTACCTTATCGTTATTAATGGCCCGTCTATATGACGCGCTAATAACGCACTATTGCACAGAACAGTTCCCACAATGCAACGCTTTGGCTGCCTTGCCGCGCACCTCCCTGGGTCAAAGTATTACAAGATATTACGAAGATAGCAGTTAGCCAAAGATACCCCTCACGATGCCGAAAAGAAAAGTTGATTCTGAAAACAGAGCCTTTAATAACCGATGGGAGGCTGAGTATATGTTTACTGACATTGCCGGTAAACCCGTGTGCCTCATTTGTGGAGCAAATGTTGCTGTAATCAAAGAATTCAATTTAAGACGGCACTTCGAGAGAAAACATAAAGATAACCTGAGAGACCTGGATGTAGAGCAGAAGAGACAGAAAGCAGAAGAGTTAAAGAAGAATCTGATATTCCAGCAGACGTTTTTTACCCGTGCAAAATCACAAAGTGAAGCTGCTGTGAAAGCAAGTTTTATCGTGTTAGAGGAGATTGCTAAATCGGCTCGGCCGTTTTCAGAGGGAGAATTTCTGAAGAGCTGCATGATCAAGGTGTTCGACGTCTTATGTCCAGACAAAAAGTAGATGCTGGTAAATATAAGCCTGAATAGAAATACAGTTACTGATCGTATTTCTGAGATGGCCACTGATTTAAGAGCACAGTTGAGTGAAAGAAGCAAAGACTTTATTACCTACTCTCTTGCTGTGGATGAAAGTACTGACATGACTGATACTGCACAACTGGCCATCTTCATCCGTGGAGTGAACTTCAATTTGTGCGTAACAGAGGAAGTAATGGACATTATATCAATGCGTGGGACAACGACTGGAAAAGACATTTTTGAAAAAGTATGTCAAAGTGTAACCAACATGAAAATGCCCTGGGACAAACTTATTGGACTTACAACTGCTGGAGCACCGGCTATCTGCAGTGAAAAAAGTGGACTAGTGGGAAGGATGCAAGTGTAGATGCAGCAGGAGAACTGTACTGGTGAGTTAACAGCATATCACTGCATCATACACCAGGAGGCACTATGTGGCAAAGTCCTAAAGATGGATCATGTAATGAGCACTGTAACGCAAACCGTAAACTTTATCCGAGCTAAAGGGTTAAATCACCGACAGTTTCGGTCCCTTATGCAGGAGACAGATTCAGAGTTTTCCGACATTCCTTATCATACAGAGGTGCGCTGGCTAAGTCGGGGGAAAGTTCTCAACAGAGTTTTTGAGCTCAGCAACGAAATCTGTCAGTTCATGGACAGTAAAGGAAAAGACTCCACCGTTTTGAGGGATGAAAAATGGAAGAACGAGTTGGCGTTTCTAGCTGACATAACAGCTCATCTTAACGCCTTAAATCTGCAGCTCCAGGGACGTGACCGCATGATTACTGACATGAATGACGCGGTGAAGGCATTTCAAGTGAAGCTGCTTTTATGGGAGACACAAGTGCAACAGTGTAACTTGTCTCACTTTCCCTGTTGCCAAGTAATGTTGAACCAAGTTAGCACTACTGTGTTCCCCAAAACGCACTTTGCCGACAAACTGAGCACGCTACGTGCTGAGTTCGCACGGCGCTTTAGTGACTTTGAAGCACAAAAAAAGAGTTTTGACTTGCTTCGCAACCCATTTGCTGTCGATGTTGAAACTGCACCTGCGCAGATTCAGATGGAACTGCTTGAGCTACAATTTAATGGGACACTGAAGGCAAAGTACGACACTGCAGGGCCCGCACAGTTTATTCAATTCATCCCCGCAACAATGGCCCAGCTCCGTCTTCATGAGGCTCGAATCTTGTACATGTTTGGGAGTACATATCTGTGTGAGAAGCTCTTCTCAGTGATGAAGATTAACAAAACAGCACACAGAAGTCGTCTCACTGATGAGCACCTGCAGTCCATCTTGAGAATCTACACAACATAGGACATAGGACAACATAGGACACCAAACATAAACGAACTTGTTGCCAAAAAAAGATGCCAGGTGTCCGGCTGCGATCAGAGCATATGATCAGAAGAAAGTCATAAGAGCAATGTAAACTGAATAATTTATATTGTTATTGCTGAAAAGCACATAGTTTATGTATATTTCCAGGTTATGTTGCATGTTCGTATTTCTAATGTATATTTTAGATCGGAGATATCTTTTTAAGGAGAGCAAAATCTTTTGTGATGTTTAAGTTTATTTTTTTTATATACATTGACATAGGAACAAAGAGATTTGAATGTTTTTTTTTTATTATTAAATTGTTTAAGGTAATGTTATTATATTGTTAAGTTGTTTAAGTTAAATTCTAAGTTTTATAATTTAACAAGATATTTTTATGGAGAGCAAAATATTACATATATGTTATTTAAGGTTTATTATTATTATTATTATTTTAGTTTGTTTCAGAATAAGATTCCTGTATGTTTTTATTCATATTCATGTCCCAAAAACATTTAGGGTGTTCAATAAATGTTTATCCTGTTCGGCCCGCGACTTTAAGTGTTTTTCGAATTTTGGCCCCTCGTGCAATTGAGTTTGACACCCCTGGCGTAGAGTGTCCTCCTCACGCTGGCAGCAGACAGGCACAGAAGCTGGTTGTGCGAAGGTGGTGGTGTTTCCTGTGGACGGGTGGTGTTCTGTTCCTCAAAGCGTGCAAAGAAACTGTTTAGGTTGTTGAGCAGAGTGACGTCGCTCTCACAGCTTTGTGGTGCAGGTTTGTAGTCTGTGATAGCCTGAATGCCCTGCCATAGGCTATGTGCATTCTTGCTGTCCTTGAAGTGAGAAGTTATCTTGTTTGTGTATTCTTGTTTGGCTTTCCTGATGCCACGGAACAGGTTGGCTCTGGCTGTTCTCAGGGCTGATTTATCCCCAGCTTTGAAGGCCTTGTCTCTGGCCCTCAACAGCCTGTGGACGTCTCCTGTTAGCCATGGCTTCTGGTTGGCCCGTGTGGTGATCCTCTTGATGTGGGTCACATCGTCCAAGCATTTGGTGATGTAGGAGGTCATTGTGTCTGTGTACTCCTCAATATCTGTGATGCTGTTGTAGGTGGCTGCTTCCTTAAAAATGTCCCAGTCTCTTGACTCAAAGCAGTCCTGTAGGGCTGAGGTCGCCCCCTGTGGCCACAGCCTTACTTCTTTCAGTGCAGGTTTGATGACTTTCACTCTTGGTCTCTATGCAGGCATTAGCATAATAGTGAGTTGGTCAGAGGCACCAATGTGGGGGAGGAAGGTGGCTTTGTACGCTCCTTTGTGCTGAGTGTAAACACAGTCCAAAATGTTATGTCCTCTTGTTGCAAAGCGGATTTGGTGATGAAACATGGGGAGAACAGTTTTGAGATCAGCATGGTTGAAATCCCCAGCGAGGATGATGGAGCTGTCTGGTTGTGCTGTTTGTTGTTCACTGATAGCCTGGTACAGTTCGTTCAGCGCAGCACTTCCGTTGCTGTTGTTAGTTGGGGGGATATAGGTAGCGACCAGCAGGATCGAACTTATCTCCCTTGGCAAGCAGAAGGGGCGACACGCCACGATCATGAATTCCGCCAGAGATGAGCAGTGTTTGTATACTACAGTTGCATCCCTGCACCACGCTTCGCGGATGTAAACACACACGCCGCCACCGTGTGACTTCCCCCCCTCTGCGAGAGCCCTGTCGGATCTGTAGCATGTTAGCTGCTCTAGTTGTATAGCGGAGTCCGGAATGTTACTATTTAGCCATGTTTCAGTGAAAACTAACACCCAACAGTCACTCACTTTTCGGTTTGCTAATCTCATAAGTCGACTATCGTCCATTTTGTTGTCCAGTGAACGAACGTTCGCCAAAAGGATAGATGGTATGGCCGGGCGAGTTGACCTCTAGCCTAGCTCGGATACCTCCGCGCTTGCCCCGCTTCCTCATCCTGGCGCACCACTTCCGGTGCCTCCTTTCCGTGGGAGGTGTAGCAGGCGAGTCCAATGTATTAGCAGGCCGGCGTAGCAGCCCCAGTTCCCTTAGCGAGTTCTCCAGTTCCGTGTTTAAAACTTGGTAAATCTTGCTTCTCCGGATTTGTAAGAAGACCCGTCGACTGTACACGTATTGTGGCATAAACTGACCGGAAAAACTTTCAGACAAACACTTGTTTGATGAACAAAACAACGCATTGTCGGAAGAGCGAGTGGCCGCTCCGTCTACACTCGCCGCCATCTTGGGAAAAAAATGAATAAATCATGCAGTTTATAAGCCAATTGTCCTAAACAGAGATCTCTGGATCATTCCCGTGTCACAGTGAGAATGATGCCGGTTGTCTTCCGGTCCCATCTTTTGTATTCGCCGATCCACCAAAAGGGGTGGTCCCATGTCCAGGTCAGCATGTTGTTTGTGGTCCGCTGCTGCCCCCTTTTGGGTAGAGGGTTTGAATGTAGCCACCTCAGCACCTTGGCGAATACTCTTGGAGATACATTGGAGGTCCCCACAGTCCGAGACCTGTGGCCAAGGCCAAGCAGTGCTGTAAGCCGTGCAGTTTTAAACCACAGGGAAACGCCAGGGCCGGCGCTCATTAGTGGCTATGGGCGCCGGCCTTGACTGCAGGCTGTTGTTCATCACGGACTCCTTGTCTGGTCAGCGGCTGCTGGTGGACTCAGGCGCTCAACGCAGCATACTACCAGCTTGGCCCATGGACACCATGGCCAACAGACGCGGCCCCGGCACACCAATGGCACACTTATTCATACCTCCGGCACCAGGCAGGTGAAGGTGTGTTTTGGCGGGCGCCATTACAGCTGGGATTTTGTCATGTCTGCTGTGTCCACACTGATCCTGGGCGCGGATTTTCTCTGCGGTTTCAGCCTGCTGGCCGACCTGAAGAACTGTCGCCTTATTGATGGCAAGCTTGCGATTGCCAGGGAGGAGTTTTCTACCATGGAACGCCTCGGCATTGTGCGCCACTCGAACAGTCCATGGGCTTCCCCTCTGCATATGGTTACGAAGGCCGACGGTGGGTGGCGTCCATGCGGAGATTTCCGCCGCCCAAATAACGCCAAAACCCCCGACCGGTACCCAGCTCCGCACATCCAGGACTTCTCCGCTCACCTGGTAGGGGCTGTCGTCTTCTCCAAGATGGACCTGGTGCGTGGTTACCATCAAGTACCGGTCCACCCACAGGATGTGCCGAAGATGGCGGTCATCATGCCCTTTGGACTTTTTGACTTCTTATGCATTCCGTTTGGCCTCAAAGGGGCGGTGCAGACGTTTCAGCGCCTACTGGACTCCGTGCTGAGGGACATGCCATTTATGTTTGTTTATTTAGACAACATTCTTGTGGCCAGCACGTCCGAGGAAGAGCACATGACACACCTCCAGCAGCTGTTCGTGCGACTTACCGAGCACGGTCTCATCATCAACCCGGCCAAGCACCAGTTCGGCCAATCGTCCAACACCTTCCTCGGGCACCACGTCACTCCAGAGGGTGTGATTCCACTTCCTGCCAGGTTCGATGCTGTCACCAGTTTGCCCCGGCCGCGCACCATGCAGTCCCTGCAGGAGTTTCTTGGCATGGTGAACTTCTACAACCATATTTTAAAGCCCCGTCCCCCTCATACTGTATATGTTAGCTGATCTTCACAAAGTTTTGCCCAGTTGTGGCCCCAAATTTGAAGTAGATTGGGTCAGCCATTTAAGAGACAGTAAGAGGAATTTGTACCTGCCAACATCCAAAAATGGTCCAAAAAGGCACATAAAAAAAATCATAACTCTGGTTCTATACATCCTAGCATATGGCGCTCTGTGACTTATTTGTATATTTTGAGATCCTACATATGCCTAAAAAATTTCATAGCTCTAGCAACCTAGGTTAAATGGGCCGGAACCCAGTAGAATTGTTCGACTCTAGGTGACGCTAAAAATCATATTTTTAGATTTTATGTATGAAAACACCAAAACATTAACATTAACAGGCCCTAATAATAGAATGAACTTTGACGTAGCCGCCATCATCATCTTCATATCGCATCCACTGATCATCCTCTGATCTTTTTTCCCTCTTGGGGACCCAATTAACTCGGCGCAATAACTTAAATCTCATCTCATCTTTTTTTCCCTCTGGGTGACCCCAAACACGACACCGTACTTTTGAATCGCTGTTGATGCTCATTTTTAAAAAAGAAAATGATTATGTTACACGGAATAACTTCATGCTCAAAGACAAATGTCATTTACGTCCCATCAAGTGCCCCTCCTCATCCAATCAGTCGTGATTCCACCATCCCCTCCCGCCATCACCACTTCCGGTTTGTTTTAAAAAGTACTGCTTTTTGAAATGTTGGGTGTGTTCCGACCTTTGTAAAAAGTTATTTGTTTTTCTTTTTTTTGCGTTTTGTCTTTTAAAATGTGTTTTACCTTTTTCGTTTTGTTTTGTCTTTCGAAATATGTCTTTCTTTTTTTGTTGTTTTTCGTCTTTTGTAATAGTGTAACTGCTGGATGGGAGAGAGATGTCGGAGAGTGATGACGTCCAAGGAGGCGTCGAGAGAGAGACAGTTTTTCATCCTTGTTGGGGGGTTTGAAAACTGAGGGTCGTTGTTCCGCTCTCGAAAGAATCTTGTTCTGCGTTTTCTTCTCGGTGCACGGAGAGCTATGGGACACCTCACTTACGCTCACACTACAATAGTGTATTTCTTTTTTTTTTTTTTATTTGCTTCGATATTTGTTTTGTTTTTTTATTTGCACTTCAGGGCCACCGGAGAAAAAGCCCTCCATTGCAGGAGCGGCCAACAGCGGCCAGAAGCGGTGCATAAAAAAAAAAATCATTAAAAAAATACTAATTTCCAAAACATTATTTCAAGTGCAGCCCACGCGGCCCAGTAACAATTACTCCACGGACCGGTGGCTGGAGACCAATGTCCTACGACACTATAAGATTTAGACTGTTTTTCATTACAGACAGCCGGGGGTGCTGCATTGCTGAATTTACCATTGTTCGTAGCTATAACAAACATGGCTGCCTTCAGAGACTTGCCACATAATTTAATAACTATAGACGTACGAGTTTATTTAAAACATGCTGTTGATCGTTAAGAACACATTTATTTTCAAATTTTTGAAATTTACAATCATTTAATTTATTCCTTTTTCATGAAAAAAAGTCTAAATCTTACACAGTGCCCCTTTAAAAAATAACACCAAAACTGAAAATATAACACCCAAAAATAGAAAGAAATAACACTATTAGTGTTCCCTCCGTGAGCCGTCACCTTAATGTGGTGGAGGGGTTTGCGTGTTTGAGTGATCCTAGGAGCTAAGTTGTCGGGGGGCTTTATGCCCCTGGTGGGGTGACCCATGTCAAACAGGTCCTAGGTGAGGTTCCAGACTAAACACAGCTCACAGACCCCATATGATGAAAAAAAAAAAAAAAGGGTTTACGTTTCCCTCGCCCGGACGCGGGTCACCGGGGCCCCCCTCTGGAGCCAGGCCTGGAGGTGGGGCTCGTTGGTGAGCATCTGGTGGCCGGGCTTGCACCCATGGGCTGAAGTCACTGAGGTGGTCAAAAAAACCCTTAGTGGAATGGCCCCGGGGGTGGATGAGATCCGTCCGGAGTTCCTGGAGGCTCTGGATGCTGTCTTGGCTGACACACCTCTGCAACATCGCGTGGACATTAGGGACAGTGCCCCCTGGATTGGCAGACTGGGATGGTGGTCTCCCTGATAAGGTCTATTCAGGGGTTCTGTAGAGGAGCCCCCATCAGGAAGTCGAGTCTCAGATTCAGGAGGAGCAGTGTGATTTTCATCCTGGCCGTGGAACAGTGGACCAGCTCTACACCCCCGGCAGGGTCCTCGAGGGTGCATGGGAGTTCGCCCAACCAGTCTACATGTGCTTTGTGGACTTGGAGAGGGCGTTCAACCGTGTCCCTCAGGGATCTCTAAGGGGGGTGCTTCGGGAGTATGGGGTACCGTGCGCCCTGATACGGGCTGTTCGGTCCCTGTACGACCGATGTCAGAGCTTGGTCCGCATTTCCGGCAGTAAGTCGAATTTCCAGTGGGGATTGGACACCGCCAAGGCTGCCCTTTATCACCAATTCTGTTCATTACCTGAATGGACAGAATTTCTAGGTGCAGCCAAAGCGTTGAAGGGGTCCGGTTTGGTAGCCATAGCATTGCATCTTTGCGTTTTGCGGATGATTTGGTGCTGCTTCTTCAGGCCGTGACCACCAACTCTTTCTGTAGTGGTTCTCAGCCGAGTGTGAAGCGGCTAGAACGAAGATCAGCACCTCCAAATCTGAGACTATGGTCCTCAGTCGAAAAATGGCAGAATGCCCTCTCCGGTTTGGGGATGAGGACCTGCCCCAAGTGAAGGAGTTCAAGTATCTTGGGTTCTTGTTCATGAGTGAGGGTAGGATGGAACGTGAGATCAACAGACGGATCGGTGGGGCGTCTGCTGTCATGCGGACTCTGCACCGGACTGTCGTGGTGAAGAAAGAGCTGAGCCAAATGGCGAAGCTCTCTGTTTACCACTGGATCTACATTCCTGTCCTCACCTATGGCCACGAGCTGTGGGTCGTGAACGAAAGAATAAGATCCTGGGTACAAGCGACCGAACTGAGTTTCATCTGCAGGGTGTTCGGGCTCTCCCTCAGCGATAGGGTGGGAAGCTCGGTCATCCGGGAGGGGCTCAGTGTCGAGCCGCTGCTCCTTCGGGTTGAGAGGAGCCAGCTGGAGCAGGTGGTTTGGGCATCTGGTTAGGATGCTCCCCGGACTCCTCCCCGGTGAGGTGTTTCGGGCATGTCCCACTGGAAGGAGGCCCCGGGGACGACCCAGGTCATGCTGGAGGGACTATATCTTTCGGCTGGCCTGGGAGCGCCTGGGTATTCTTCCGGAAGAGCTGGATGAAGTGGCCAGGGAGAGGAAAGTCTGGGCTTCCTTGCTCAAGCTGCTGCCCCCACGACCCAACCCAGGAATACAGCGGTAGATGGATGGATGAGTGTTAAAATCAAAACCAAAAATAAAACTTACAATGTGAGTAATTTACACTGGAAAGTGAACTGAAAACACACTTTGAAGTGTTATTAACACCAAACCACCCAAAAAATGGAAGAAAAAAACACTTTTAGTTTTAAAGTTAAAACAAAAACTTAACAGTAATAATTTGAGAAATTAACATTGAAAAATGAAACGAAATAGCACTTTGAAATGGAAATGGTTCACCTTTTGGTGTCTAATGATGACATTGTGGGTGTTAAATATTAACTCTAGTTAAAATTTTACACTTTCAAGTGTAACTTTAACTCAGACTCCGTGAAAACTATATAAACTCAAAAAAGTGTTAAATTTAACATTATGGGAGTTAAAATTTCACTTAAGTTTTTAAGTGTGCCATTCTTTGAAATCACAGTACAGATCAGATTTGTTCTTAAAAAGAAAATAAATAGAGGCAGAAATTGCTGGTAAAAAAATCTGGAAATAAACTAATTTTAAGAGTAAAAAAAATAAAAATGAAAGACAACATTACTGTCACTACTGAATGTTACAATGGACAGCAAAGTTATGTTGTTGTTTTTTTTTTTATTCAAAACGATGATGGTCATTTTCATTCTTATTAGCATGAAGAACTGAAGTGACTAAGCTTTTTTTTTTAATTGCATTTACTGTTGGAATATGTGTTAATAGCTCCCATAGCCTCTGAAATGCCATCTACTATTTCTCAGGGAATTTGTTTATTTTAGACCGATTTCGATTATATTTTTAAATGAATTTGTGCACTTCTCATGTTGGATCTCGCCACATCGAGGAAAGAAAAAGAAAAGAAAATGTAATTTATAAATATTGATGTAGTAATCCGTGACAGCAAATAATCGCGTGAAGAAGAAGAAGAAGAAGAAGAAGAAGAGGAGGAGGAGGAAGAAGAAGAAGAAGAAGAAGAAGAAGAAGAAGAAGAAGAAGAAGAAGAAGAAGAAGAAGAAGAAGAAGAAGAAGAAGAAGAAGAAGAAGAAGAAGAAGAAGAAGAAAAAAAAAAGAAAAAAACAACGTACCACTGCCCATGCGGTTAAGGTAGAAACTGTTGTCTTAACTAAATCTTTTTGTCCTTTTTTAATGCGTAAAGATTTTCAGCGGAAAATCGTTTAGGTTTCATTTTACGTTAGAGGAGCCGCGTATGCTATGACCCACTTTATTTTATCAGCTAAGACAAGTAATTATTTACACTGTACTTTTGTTGAATTACGAATTAGAAAATGATTGGGTAAATCTTAGGTCAGATCTTTAGACCCATTCCTCTCTGGTACCCAACTAAAGGTAAAAACAAAAATAGAATGCAGACGCTAAAAAGTGCTTAGTTTTTACAGTCATTAATATACGCTCCTGTTATAAAAACATCTTTGAGCACAATATTTTATCCTTTTTTGTTACCCGGCATTATTTTTTATTATTATTATTCTGTAGTGATAACTGAGAAGTCTGAAGTTCCTAAACATTCAGCCAATCATTTCGAACAAGGAGTCATCATGTCACCACCAGGTGGCCAAGAGTAAAATCCCAGGCATCTACAAACGTGGACAAAATTGTTGGTACCCCTCAGTTGAAGAAGGAAAAACACACAATTCTCACTGAAATCACTTGAAACTTACAAAAGTAACAATAAATAAAAAATTATGGAAAATTAAATAATCAAAATCAGCCATCACTTTTGAATTGCTGATTAACATAATTATTTAAAAAAACAAACTAATGAAACAGGCCTGGACAAAAATGATGTTACCCATAACTTAATATTTTGTTGCACAACCTTTTGAGGCAATCACTGCAATTAAGCGATTTCTGTATTTGTCAATGAACGTTCTGCAGCTGTCAACAGGTATTTTGGCCCACTCCTCATGAGTAAACTGCTCCAGTTGTCTCAGGTTTGATGGGTGTCTTCTCCAAATGGCATGTTTCAGCTCCTTCCACAGATGTTCAATGGGATTCAGATCGGGCAGAACATTTCTCTCCAGAATGCCTTGATAGTCTACAGATTTAATTTTACCTTGCACACATTCAAGACACCCTGTGCCAGATGCAGCAAAGCAGCCCCAAAACATTACTGAGCCTCCTCCATGTTTCACCGTAGGGACAGTGTTCTTTTCTTCGTATGCTTGGGTTTTGAGTCTATGAACATAGAGTTGATGTGCCTTACTAAAAAGCTCCAGTTTGGTCTCATCTGTCCAAAGGGCATTCTCCTAGAAGCTTTGTGGCTTGTCAACATGCATTTTTGCAAATTCCAGTCTCACTTTTTTAGGATTTTTTTTTCAGCAGTGGTGATCTCCTTGGTCGTCTCCCCGAAGAAAAGAACACTGTCCCTACAGTGAAACATGGAGGAGGCTCAGTAATGTTTTGGGGCTGCTTTGCTGCATCTGGCACAGGGTGTTTTGAATGTGTGCAAGGTAAAATTAAATCTGTAGACTATCAAGGCATTCTGGAGAGAAATGTGCTGCCTAGTGTCAGAAAGCTTGGTCTCAGTCGCAGGTCTTGGGTCTTCCAACAGGACAACGATCCAAAACACACAGCCAAAAACACCCAAGACTGGCTGAGAGAAAAGCGTTGGACTATTCTAAAGTGGCCTTCCATGAGCCCGGATCTGAATCCCATTGAACATCTGTGGAAGGAGCTGAAACATGCCATTTGGAGAAGACACCCATCAAACCTGAGACAACTGGAGCAATTTGCTCATGAGGAGTGGGCCAAAATACCTGTTGACAGCTGCAGAACGCTCATTGACAAATACAGAAATCACTTAATTGCAGTGATTGCCTCAAAAGGTTGTGCAACAAAATATTAAGTTATGGGTACCATCATTTTTGTCCAGGCCTGTTTCATTAGTTTGCTCAGATTCAGAATTACTGCCAGATTCTCTAAAACAATATATGTTATATTGTATTTTTCTCCGTCACGTGGGTCTTTCCCAACTGTGCTCCAGATCCACCAACGGGTGAAGCCCTCTAGTGATCAAAATGAAGACTATCTTGACACAGTCGTATTTGTTGGAATACCATTTTATTTTTGTGGTATATAGCTGATGTCAGAGTAAGCTCTTTCCCCGAAATAATACCCTGCTATCATGTTTTTTTTTTCTAATTATAGTCTCCTCCCTCTCAATACTTGTACACGTTATTATTGTATTTTGAAATGACTTGTCCCCCTGGCAACAGTCTGCCAAAGGTCTGATCAATCCCAATCAAATATAACAGCTGCATAATTTATATCTAGTTTCAAAGAGTAGTGGTTGTAGTAGAGTCCGATTGGCAAAAAAATTTAATAAATTATTTGAATAAATTAAGTTTGAAAATAAAATTTTGACTGCAAATTGATTAAAATTTGTGTAAATCAAATGTTTGGTTCGAAGTAGCAGTGCTCATTTTACCTCTGAAAAGTGTTGGGTCCCCAGGACTCGCAATACTATAAAACTATGGGCCCCAACAGAAATGTTTGGAGCCCCGAAAATTGCGCCGTAAAAAGGACAAAATTTAAGGTTCAAACTGCATTTACAAGATGTGGGCAAAAATCAACAACCGATATTAACAAAATGTCACAGTAAAATTTGAAAATATAATAGAATGAACTTACATGTGGCCTCCGCTATCATTTTCTTCATAGATTTGATATAATAGTCAATTTTGGAAGAAAAGTCCGCTCAGCCTCATAATGTCAACATTTGTTCCTCTTCTTGATCAGAAGTGTTTCGTTTTGGCTCATTGTTGCCTGATTGTGTATTACTTGACTTGTCACTGATACTAACAAAAGTTGATGTTGTTCCGGGCCTAAAGATAGCACGGGAGACTTTTTTTTTATACAACCAGATGTTGCAGACGAAATCTCATGACAAAGGGTTTTCTCAGTTGACGTCAGTTCTCCAATGTAGCAGCACGCAAAGGCGACAGGTTAATGTTCAAGGATTGCTGATCTTATTTTATTTTGCCTTGGGCGAGAATTGTTCGTAAGTACACAAGTTGTCAAAATGATGACACTGTTTATCTGTTTTGTTTATTGTTAGAGATTTTGGAAATACGTTTATTTTTTCGTTGTGCAATTTGTTTGTTAGCTCGAGAGGTTCTATGTATCATTAGCTGATTAACGGTTTCATTTTTTTAGTTTTACGGCGACCTAAAGAGGGTAATGGTCAATGGCCATTGTTCAAATAAAGCAGACCAAAAGGAAAGACAGTCTGGTTGTTTGAAACGTCATTATCCAGCCATCGAGCTGGCGAAAAACCTGACGCTTCAGAGTGAGGAGGGTATAAAGATCTTGTATAAAAGTTAGTTTTTGAAATATAGTATGCAGTATAAATGATTGTTATTATAATACTATGAGTGTATATATTATTTATGTGCAGTGTGTGCAATGTTCACTAAATTAATTTTTAATTTAAACAATGGGAGACAGAATGCTGTTAAAGAGAGGATGTTGCAGTTGGTAGACGATTTAAAAAAAAAAAAATATATATATATATATATATATATATATATATATATATACAAAAAAAAAATCATATACAGTGGGCCCCGGTGTTACGAACTTAATCCGTTCAGCGGCTACGCTCGTAACTCGAACTGCTCGTATGACAGGCAATCCAAACCTATGTTAATTCGTGAATGCGTGCAACGCGTGCAAAAACCTTAGGTAAAAACATCACGACTTTATACACATATTAAAAATGAGTAACATAACCTACTGGACAGTTAAATTAAATAACATAAATATACAAAGGAAAAATGACATTTACCTTTGGGGAGACATGACTTGAGCTGGGTGGAGGCGGAGGGGAGCAGAGACCAACCCGCAGAATTTATTGATTTGTTTTCTTAAACGGGAACTTTTCTCAAACTAGAACTTATCACCAGCGATTTCCTTCACTTTAATCCATAATAGAAGAAGCCTCTCCATTTTGTTGTCGAGCGAGGTCCGTCCCCCGGCAAGGAAAGTCTTGCCCTTAGAAGATTGCCGAGCGGTTACAGCCATACTCACGAGCAAGGTTAACTATGCATGCGCCTCCTTCGTATTTTTTCATTATCTCCTGCTTGGTTTCTATTGTCATCATCCTCTTACTTCTTCCTGTACCGCCACTTGCAATTTTAGAAGCCATGTCTAACAGATAAAGTTTGCAAAGTCTTCACAACATTCCTTCCTTCCGTTTTTAACTGATTTTCTCTCCTTCCTTCTGTCCCGACCAGCTGTGCCATCAAGCTAGATGAAGGCGTTCGACCAATAGCATATCGGCATCTCCGTGACTGACACCGTGACTGAAACAGTGACTGTGACATTGTAAGAGCAATAGTATATTAGCGTCACCGTAACATGCGTGAGCGGATGATTTCGTTGATGTAGCAAAGCGAAATCAATTGTACGTACACATTGACTGGCAATACCTGGTGAAATCATAGTTAAAACCATCACGAATTTACGCACATATCAAAAATTAGTATCATAATCTACTGTACAGTTAAATTAATTAACATGGATATACAAAGGATAAATGACATTTTCCTCCGTCCCCCGGCAAGGAAAGTCTTGCCCTTAGAAGATTGCCGAGCGGTTCCGTCCATACTCACGAGCAAGGTTAACAACATTCCTTCCTTCCGTTTTTCATTCATTTTCTCTCCTTCCTTCCATCCCGACCAGCTGTGCCATCAAGCTAGATGAAGGCGTTCGGCCAATAGCATATCGGCATTTCTGTGAATGACGTGACGCCGGCCAATAGCATCTCTGTGAGTGAGACCGAGACTGTGACCTTAATCGATCAATAGCATATCGGCATCTCCGTGACTGACTCCGTGACTGACACCGTGACTGAGACAGTGACTGTGACATTGTAAGAGCAATAGCGTTCAACGTTGCCGTGACAAGCATCAGCTACTGATTTTGATGGCGTAGCAAAGCGAAAATATATGAATGATCACAAATGGCAGGCATGTCGGATTGTTCGTAAGACGAAAGGTTTGTGCGTAAGTGGGGGATAAAAAAACTCTGTGGTCCACGTTCGTAAGTCGAAATGTTCGTAAAAGAGGGTGCTCGTAAACCGGAGGCCGACTGTACCATCATTTTGTATAAATATCTGATGTTATGACCTGAGGCTTATAGTCAGGTGCGGCTTATCCGTGGCAAAATATTTTGGGGGGGGGGGCAATTTTTGCTGCTGCGGCTTTTATACCGGTGTGGTTTATGTGTGGTCTGGAAAATATGGTACTTTATTTTTATATATTTTAGGGCATATAGCCATTTTTCTAGATAATATAATATAGTCATAGTACAAACGCACAACAATATTTTGAAAGATGACTGAATTGAAATTAACTACCATCAAGTGATAGTAGATTATTTAAATCAATTGTTCAACTACTATGTGTATACATTTTCGATGAGAATCTATTACATCCTTAATAACCTTGTTCTGTGTCAGTCTCACATTGGTGCCAGGTCGTTTTCGAAAGCCAACAACCTCTCAAACAGCCGACTTTTGTTTATTTGGACCGGGGGGAAAATTCACTTGGTTTGCCATCTTGACCCACACTTTAGCTCGATTGACCGCTCGCGTCTTACCTCGAACGCTATCTGATCTAATAGTCCGTGAAAGTAGCATCAAAGTAGCAATTGGCCAAGGTAGCCAAAGAGTGTGAGTCACAGCAAGAGGATAATAAACAAGCTAACATGAGAAACATTTAACTATTCAGCAACGTCACTACAAAAAAAGTTGCGTCCAAGGGGCGCATGTTGAATTGAAATTATGCGCCCCATGGCATAAATCATGCATCAGGAACGCAGGGACACAGGCAAAAGAGGCTTTTTTATTTCATTGGTTTGTAATCGTGCAGCCCTAATACCTACTGGGGTGTACCTTTAGCATCCTCTTTCACGCCCATCCTTAACGTCCGAATGCTGTCTCCAGTCACGTCTGCCTTTCCTCTACATAAGCGGCATGTTTGCAGGAAATCCTCCTAGTCATTCAGTCGGAGCACTCATCAGAGTCACACAACATTTACAGGTTTTGTATATGCGCCATTATAAGGTGCTCCCTCCATTTTACTGAAAATGTAAGACTTTTAAATCTTTTAAGTCTGGCTTAAGATCATGAAAATATGGTACTACTGTCGCAACGTCTACTGTACCCCCAGGGAATACACATCTCAAAGCAATGTCCTATTTACCTTTTGTCCCACTCACCATTGTGAAGTTTCAGTGGAGGCTTTCCAAAGCACACTAGCACAAACACTCCTAACACAAGTAATTAGAGAAAGATCATGAAAGGGTTTTTATTCTATTAAGATTTACTCCCTGCTGGCCGGATAGCTTGTGAAGAATTGTGTACTCTCCCTAGCTCAGGGATGAAACTAAGATCACTGATAAAATGGTCCTATTGTTCCTCCCCAGATTATTATTAGGGCCCGAGCAGCGACCGCTGCAAGGTCCCTATTGTTCCTGTCCAGATTATTAGGGCCCGAGCAGCTACCGCTGCGAGAGCCCTCTTGTTTTTCTCCGGATTATTAGGGCCTGAGCAGCTACCGCTGCAAGAGCCCTCTTGTTTTTCTCCGGATTATTATTAGGGCCCGAGCAGCTACCGCTGCGAGAGCCCTCGTTTTTCTCCGAATTATTAGGGCCCGAGCAGCTACCGCTGCGAGAGCCCTCTTGTTTTTCTCCGGATTATTATTATTAGGGCCCGAGCAGCTACCGCTGCGAGAGCCCTCTTGTTTTTCTCCGGATTATTATTATTAGGGCCCGAGCAGCTACCGCTGCGACAGCCCTGTTGTTTTTCTCCGGATTATTATTATTAGGGCCCGAGCAGCTACCGCTGCGAAAGCCCTCTTGTTTTTCTCCAGATTATTAGGGCCCGAGCAGCTACCGCTGTGAGAGCCCTCTTGTTTTTCTCCGGATTATTATTATTATTATTATTATTATTAGGGCCCGAGCAGCTACCGCTGCGAGAGCCCTCTTGTTTTTCTCCGGATTATTATTATTATTATTTACTGTGCAGCGCTTTTCCATTTTTGAGGGCCTAAACATGCACGAAAAGTCACCAAAATTTGCACATCCCGGCCCGTTTGACCTAGAGCTACAAAAATTTGTAGCCTTATGTAGGACCTCGAGCCCTACAAAAAAGTCAGCGCGAGCCACATGCTCAGATGTACAGAAAGAGAGTTATGAATTTTTGAATGTGCACTTTTGGCCCGTTTTTGCTATACGTCCTATACGTTCATTTTCATTCCGAAGCTTTATCAGACCAGTAAAAGCTGCTGTAATTTGACCCAGATGATCTGATCTTCTCACAATTTCACACATTGGATAAAAACCTATTCTTAAAGACATCGACAAACATATATTCCAGTTTAAAGCTAGAGCCACCTAGTGGCTGCAAAAAATGTCATTCGTCGAAAGATTACAGTCAATCTTGTTTGGTTTGACCTACAGTTATGAATTTTTTTAGGCATATGAAGGATCGTAAGACCTACAAAAAAGTCAATAGAAGTGATGGGCTAGGATGTACAGAAAAATTATGAATTTTTATAATGTGCTATTTTGCCCTGTACTTTGACATTAGCTGGTCTCAAACTAGTGCCTTTTTCTCTTAAACGGTTCACCCCATGACACTTCAACTTTGGTATGGATCATTATCCGACTAACGGGCACACATAGTTCAAATATCATGAATATCTCGACATATAAGCGTGGAGCTTCAAATTACGTTTTAATATTTCCTTCGCCAAGAGTGACAAAAACCTTAATAACTCACGTAAAACAGCTTCAAACCATCTGAAACTTTGCAGGGACTTTAAAAGTCATGCCCTAATACAGCTATGTGGTAAAATTCCAAATCATGTACAGCGCCACTTAGTGGCAGACAAAAGTGTCATTTTTTACACTTTTATGTACTGTGTAATGCCTGTTTGACTAAATGAACCCCTAAATGGTCAGAAAAGCTTTGAGACATAGGAACATGAAGGTTCTTAATTTCTTTGACATTTCAATAGAGGGCGTGGCCTCTATGCCAACTCAAAGTCCGATGTCTCGCCAAAACGGTAAAAGTTGCTGTAATTGGACCTACATGATCTGATATTTTCATAAACGTCATATATGGGATGGGAGTCCAATGTGAAACACACTTACAAGCCTATTTTTTATCGTAGTAAGAGTGCCACCTAGTGGCAGCAAAAATATAGCAAATCCTCAACGTTTTTAAGTGTTCTGCTGAGCCCCTTGAAGTGATATCCCTAAAATGTTTTCTGAAAAGCCATTGGCCATGCCTAATGCCCTCCACAAAATCGTACGTTTCGACAATGGGGGTGGCCTATATGGCATTGAAAGTCACACAACTGTAACAATAAAAGCTGCAATAACTCAACCCATATTATCCCACCTTCTCTAAATTTTACAAATTTGACAAGAATTCTACACTGAATTCGTCTAAAACTAATTTTTCATCGTTCATACGCTTTGTTCATACCCCGACCTAAAACTTTCATCTATTGTGCTCAGTCTGTTTGAGTAAAACAAGTGAAGATTGGTCAGAACATCATTAAGACATGGAATATTAGGGTTTTACAATTTTACGATTTTTCAATAATGGGCGTGGTCTGCACGCCACCTCAAAGTCAGATGACTCGCCAAAACGAAAAAAGTTGCTGTAATTGGCCCCAAAATGGCCTTATAAGTGGAAAATAGCCTCTCACTCCCGGCCGGTTTGCCTTAGAGCTACAAAAATTTGTAGCCTCATGTAGGACCTCGAGCCCTACAAAAAAGTCAGCGCGAGCCATATGCTCAGATGTACAAAATAGCCTTATGAGTGGAAAATAGCCTCTCACTCCCGGCCCGTTTGCCCTAGAGCTACAAAAATTTGTAGCCTTATGTAGGCATCAAGCCC